>NC_056732.1:1761520284-1761684760 GCF_019279795.1 Protopterus annectens
CAGGGTGATTGACATGATCCCTGGGGTGAATTTCCTATCTCCCATCCAATCATCAAGGTTCCTTTTGAAGAGGGCCAAAGAGGCACTCTGCTTGACATGTATGGCAGTCTATTCCAGAGTCTGGGGAGTCTCTGGGTCAGGAAACTATCCCTCCAGCATGTTTTGTTCATTGTGATGGCAAGGTTTAGATCCCTGGAATGTGTGTCTCTGAGGGATTGTGATTTCTTTAAGTGTAGCATGTCCAACAGCTCTGGGTTTGACATGGCCTTGTATGTTAAGCAGAGATCGCGTCTGAGTAGACGATTTGCGACTGAGTATAGGTGGAGTTTTTTTAGATGGTCAGCATAGGGCATCTGCTTTAGGCCTGTGATTCTTTTTTGGTATTTTTGCAACCTTTCCAGTTGTTGCAGATGTCCTGACAGGTACATACCAAATGGGGCATTGTATTCTATAACAGGTCTAATGAGGGATGAATGCAGTTGAACAATGACCTCCTTTATTTTGGATGAAAAGCCCTTAGTGATGAGGTGTGCCACATAGAAGGATTTCCTGACTGTTGCGGCAATGTGGTTGTTGAAGGTGAGACCGCTGTCCGCCTGTGTCCCTAAGTCTCTTATCACACTTTCAGTGTTTAGTGTACTGCCACCTATGTGGTAATTCACGGGTACATGTTTTTTACCAAAGAGGATAACTATACATTTTTTGGCATTGAGTTTGAGCCCATGGCTCTGGCACCAAGCATCTGTTTCTGTAAGGCCCTTTTGTAGAATAGCCACGTAATTTGGCGATTCAATAATGGCTCCCAGTCTGCAGTCAATTGCGAACTTTGTTGGCCAAAGTCCCTTAGTGTTGGCCTGCACTTCAGAGAAGTAGATGCCAAACAAGAGCGTTCCCAGGACTGAACCCTGAGGTACTCCACTTGTCACTTGTCTGGAATTGGATTTGGGGTCGGCTACTTTTACAGTGTGGGTTCTGTCAGTAAGCCAGTTGGCAACCCATTGATTGACATAAGGATTAATGCCCATCTTAGTAAGTTTAAATATTATTCCAGAGTGGGGGATGGTGTTGAAGCCTTGGTGAGGTCCAGATAGGCTGTGTGGACCACCTTACCCTTAGCCACGCCTCTGGAGACTGATTCAAAGAAGTCAATCAGGTTCAGGAGACAAGATCGGCCCTTCACAAACCAAAACTGCATGGGGTCCAGTGTTTGAAGGTTGCTAATGTCTTTATTTATAAGTTCCATGATAATATGTTCCATGGCCTTGCAGATCAGGCTCGTCAGACTGATGGGGCGGTAGTTCCCAGGATCCAAGGTGGATCCCACTTTGTAGAGTGGGATAACTCTAGCTGTGTGCCACTCACTGGGCACGAAGCCTGAGGTGAGTCTATCATTAAACTTGACACTTTGGTGAGGTGCCAGTTCATTTTGTAGTTCATGTAGTACACAGCCTGGGATGTTGTCTGGTCTCATGGATGCTGTATTCTTAGCTTTGGGGAGTGCGGTTTTTACCTGTGTGGCCATTATTCCCAGAATTTGGCAATCTTTTGGCATTGAGATGGGCCGTTTAGGGGGTGAGAGTGGGGTGAAGTTTGCACTGAATTGATCTGCCAGGTTATTGGTAATATCCTTGGGATCAGTATATTTAATGTCATTCTGTTGTAGCTCAGAGCATATTTGAGCATTGCCATTTAGATTCTTGACATAGCTATGGAATGCCTTGTGGTTGTCTTTGGAATCTTTGGCAATTTTACAGTTTGGTTACACAGTAGGCTGACAGATGTGTACATGTAAGACATTATTTAGTTTATGGTGTCATTCTAAGGTAGAACAGTACCTGACAGTGTGGGATAATGTGGTGGATTGAGCACTCTGCTTTGCCATGCATGTGGCACTTGCCTGAACCATAATCCTGTTATTAGGCATAGTTGCAACAGCAGAATTACAAATATGACAATGTACAACTCCAGAAAAGTAAAGGTCATGCTGCTAGATCCTTGGGCTTCACAGAGTAAAACGCACTCTCTGTAGGCACTCTTTGCAGTAAAGATGTGGATGTCTGTGCATGCACAGAAAACGTGTTCAAATTTGCAGTAAGTACTTTGACCATGCAAGACTACAGTGCCTTTCAAACCACCAGACAGCAAATGGAAGTGTGTGAACTAATGTGGGACTACAGTTATGTGTTCCAAGAATGTATGGTATGACATACATAGGACATGCTGGAGGGACAGGAACATCTCTTAAAGTGTGGCATTCCTCTGCAGGAGGCCTCACATCCATGTCAAGCAGAGCACCTCCATTACCCTGTTGAAAGGACGGCTGCATGAATTGCTGTGAAAATGTTATCTAACATGGATCACTGCCACTATGTACCTTGCTAGACAAGCCTTGGATATCTATGACATCTGACATTGAACATTATATTGTGATGCAGCAGCTGTGATCCTAATCACCATCAGGTCAGTACCCTAGTTGCATCATAAGAAGCTTGGACGTCTATGTCACCTGACATTGAACATTATATTGTGATGAAGGAGCTGTGCTCCTAATCATCATCAGGTCAGTACTCTAGTCACATCATAGTAACCTTGGACATCTATGTCACCTGACATTGAACATTATATTGTGATGCAGCAGATGTGCTCCTAATCACTGTCAGGTCTGTACCCTAGTCACATCATAGTAACACTGGACATCTATGTCACCTGACATTGAACATTATATTGTGAAGCAGCAGCTGTGCTCCTAATCACCATCAGGTTAGTACCCTAGTCACATCCTATGAACCTCAGAACCTAAGGCAAAATACATGCAAAACTGAACTGAATGGTCTGTTGCTATTGAAGGTATCTACCTGGAAAAGGTTACAACAAGCCTATAGACCCTTGCATCCTCTGGGACAAGACTGTGGATCACCAAATAGGCTGTGGCCTGATTCTTATTTTGGGATTGGTGCTAATGTTTTACTTTTGGTGTGAGAAGAAATAAAGGGGCATTGTATCTCAGCAGAGTGAAGCTGTGGTGAGATCAGCACTTGTAGTAGCCAGGCAGTAGCCATTTATGTGACTCCCCTCTTTTCATCATTCTTGACAAGCTAATTCTTTGTTTTCAGTAAGTAATGCTTGATTTGTTTCTAACATCAGAAAACATATTAGTTTCCCTTCAAGTATGTGGCAGTGCTCTATACAGATTCAGACACATTGAGTGACATTTTTCCTGTAAAAGCTTGATTGAATTTTTCTCCAATACTAAGTTGTACACAGGACAGCTAGCCTGCAGTGAATCGTGCTGTCCTCATACTTACAAACTGGATACTCCTGACATTGATTAATATTCTCACTACTACTGTCTAATCAATAAAAAAGGGTCTGTTGCCATGCATATGAACTTTCCTTCTGTCTCCATTAATAGCTTGGTGGATATGGGCATCCTACAGGAATGTAGAAATTGCCTCATGTTTACTGACAACCAGTTAATTCTCAAACAAACTGATATGGCATGTGAGAGATGTATTTACAAAATGTCACTGGAGGAAAATCTCTCACATAAAAGTACTCTTAATGTCAGTAAGGTTGTCAGTAGTACACACGCTGCACCCATCACACACAATTCAAAGCAGACATATGCTAAGGCACTTAAATATAACTTTTCTAAACCAAAAAGACCTCCTAGATGAAGTACACATAATTAATACCCTCAGCAACCCCAAATGCACTCTTTCAAAACAACATCCACATCAACACTTAGATCTACATCTCATGGAGACTCTACCTCTAAACCCATAATACAGGCCACCACACAATCCAGTATTCTAGTCATTGAATAGTTCATCATGACACACATTGATGTCCCTCTCACCAGACTGATTAAGGAGAAACTTACGGTCAGCTGCTTATCAGGGGCTGGGACTGCAACATTATGCATGCACTCATGTCATTTGACCACAAATACCAATAGGAATCAGTCATAATCCATGTGGGAGTAAATGACCTGAGACATGCCTCCCTAGACTATATGAAGAGAGACATTGGGGAGCTGTTGGAATATTTGTGTCAGTCTGGTTACGAGCCTAGCATTGAGCAGCATTTTACCTTCTCCAAGGATGATGCCACAATACGAACAAAAGATGATTGACTTTAATAATTGGCTTAGTTTCTGGTGTCTTACTAAGGGGGTGCAATATTTGTCAGCATGGAAGGAGATGGTTGGTAGACCACACTGCTCTGAAAGGGATGGCCTGCACCTCTTCCCTATAGGCTTTAGAATATTAGCAAAAATATTGTCTTCCCGCATTGTGCGTTTTTAGGCAATGCCAAACTGAAAGTACTTCTGATGTTGCAAATCAAAACCAACAAAATCTAAAGGTATTACTGCCCAATGCTATGAGTCTAAACAATAAACTCCACTCCCTAGAAGCTATCTTCACCCTACATAATACTGACATCTGTGCAATCATTGAGACATGGTTTAAAGCTAGAGAAAGCACACCAACAGTCCAAGGCTATAATGTCTTTCACACATTTAGACCACCTATTTCACTGGCAGGGACTAAAGATAGAGGAGTCTCTATTTAGATCTAAAAAAATATACTTCAAGGCCTGGTCAAAGAAGACAATGTACTTGAGCTGCTCCATGTTCAAATCACCATAGGCATAATCCAATACTACTTCCTTGCAAGCTATGGTAAGAAGGGTATTCTATATTGCTCATCTCATAACTAAGGGCATTGCCTTTAGAAAAAAAAGAAGTTATAACCTCCCTGTACTCTTCCCTTATCAGGCCAATAATTTAGTACAATTCCCCTTTTGATATGTACCTTTCTAAGCACCTGCAGCAGTTGGAGAACTCACAAAGGTGCTTCACAAGGAAAAGTCAAGATCTTCACCTGTGTCTCTCTTGGATAGGGGCAATAAGTGCTGATTGTGGAAATAAAGATAAGAACTTGGTTAGGCTTATAGGGGCCCTAGGGCCATTAGCCTAGTAACTTCCTATGATCCTAAAGGTCTCCACTATGACCCAGTAAACCTATACCATGTATTTAAACTTATTAGGAAACACTAACCATCCAACCCAATACCATATACATGGGTGACTTTAATTACCCCACTATTAACTGGGAATCCTATACAATGACAAAAATACAGGCACAGAGATTCCTGGATTTTGTAAATACAAACTCCCTGGACCAGATAGTCAATACACGATCCAGGGGGTGCAACCATACTGGTCCTCACTAATATGGGAAAATGGTGTACACCACCTAATGCAATGTCTTCCCTGTAAAGTCAGACCACAAAATGATCTACTTTGATGTAAAAATAAAACCTATACCCCCCAAGCTAAACCTGGAATATTCAGGAACTACTCTAAGGCTAACTTCTTGCTGTTAAGTGACAACCTGGCAAGATTTCAAGCCCCTAAAACCCTTTAAAACCTAAGAACACTGCTGCATGCATAGAACTCTTCACAGAAACCCTGTACAAGCATGTTAATAGCTGCATAGAGGCAGCTGTACCCACCAGGAAGAAGTACAGAACTAACTTAAAAAACAAGCCACCCTGGTGTAATCACAAATTCAATTGGCTGTATAACAGGATGAAGAAAATCATGGCAAAAATTAGGAGGTGCAGCATCCAGCAGGATAGAAGCACTCTCGTTAAACTAAACACACAACTCAAAAGACAAATAAAGTCTACCAAAGCCAAATTTAAGGTAATTTTGGCCTCCTAGGCCAAGGACAACCACAAAGCGGTATTTAGCTGTATCCACAACCTCAAAGGCAATACACATTTGTGTGCAGAACTCATTGTAAATGGAGCCACCTATAATGAGCCAGAAGATATAGCAAACCTCCTGGCTGATAAATTCAGCTCCAGGTTTACCCCTATCTCCATCCTCAACCTTCCCTCAGGAAATACCATCAAATATAACCCCCCTACTATCACTAAGAAACAGGTCCTAAATGCACTCTATAAAACCAAGAATGCTGCATCAATGGGCCCATACAATATCCTAGGATGCCTTCTAAATAGCATGAAACATGACCTATTAGGGCCTCTGGAACTATTATTTAACTGTAGTCTCCAAACATGCTTTGTGCCTCATGAATGAAGAACCACAACAGTCATTCCTCCACACAAAGGTGGGCCATCTACAGACTCCAGAAACTACAGACCCATAAGTCTCACTAGTCTTATATGTAAAACCATGGAAAGAATTATCATGGAAATGATCAGTAGAGATATAGTAAACCTTCAGTCACTTGAACCAACCCTGGTTGTTTTTTGTTTTATGTTTTTCTTTGCTGTTGTTATTTACTGGAACCAACCCAGTTTGGTTTTGTCAAGGGCAGATCATTCCTTACTTAAGCTGATGGACCTCTTTGAGAAGGTAAGCAAACCAATGGATAAGTGAAAATCTGTTCACACTGCCTATCTTGATGTGGTCAAGGCATTTGACACAATACCCCACTCAGGCATTGTTGACAAACTCAAGAGGTTAGGTACAAACACATATGTCATCCAGTGGATAGCCAACTGTCTCACAGACAGAGCCCAGGAAGATAGAATTAGGGAGTCCACTTCTACAAAGAGTCCAGCCATAAGTGGATTCTCTGAGGGACCAGTCCCTGGACCACTCCTTTTTGGCATTTACTTCTCTGAAGTCAAGGCCAATGTCAGTAGTCTTTGGTTGACTACATTTGCAGATGATAGCAAATTAGGAGCTGGCATTGAATCCCACACTGACACAAATGTTCTCCAGCGGGGACTGACACAGACAAACAACTGGTGTCAGAGCCATGGACTAAAACTAAATGCCAAGAAATGCATAATAGTATCCTTTGGGAAGTCATCCATCCCTGGTAACTATAATATCTCAGTAGTCAGGGACTTAGGGACACACATAGATAGTAATCTAGGCTTTGACCATCAAGTGTCTACAGTAGTGATAAAAAACATTCTATGTTGCACAACTTATAAACAAAGGTATGACATCTAAGTCCAAGGAAGTCATTATTCTACTGTATTCAGCATTCATCAGACCTATCATTGAGTACAATGCCCCCTTTGGTATGTACCTAACCAGGCATATCCAACAGTTGAAACATCCACAGAGGTTCCTCACTAAAAGAATACAGGGTATAAGTAAAGTGTCCTATGCAGACCGCCTCAAGGACCTATGCCTGTATTCTGTCTCCTACAGGATTTTGAGGGGAGATCTATACTTGGCATACAGGGCATTGTCAGACTCAGCTCTGATGGACATCCTGCATATCTACAAAACAAACAGCAGCATTACCTGTTCTAAAGAATTAAACCTCTCATGTGATAGAAATAGGACCTGCTGGAGAGACAGTTATGTATCCCAGAGACTACCCATCTACGGAACAGGCTCACCATCCATGTGAGGCAGAGTTCCTCCTTAACCCAATTCAAGTGCAACTTGAACAGTTGGATGGGGAGCAGGAAATTCATCCCTGATTTGCCACCTTTATCTCTAATGAACACAGGCAACATGTAAATGCTTCTATCCCAGCCCCACTTGTAAATGTTTCATCTCCCAAACCCCTGCTTACGCTTATCAAGGGCATCAGAACTTGTCAGAGATTTGGGATGGATGGCTAGACTTAGAAAGGGCCCTGTGGTTGTTAGCCTAGTAAACACCTATGAACTGATGCTGCACTACTGCTCTGATGGCATTTGTCTTCTGTACTGACATACAATCCTGTGCTCTGACATTGATGGGTTGATTTTAGATATGTACCCATAGATGTGTACTACACAATTCTGAAAGAGAAGCGTACATATTTCCATGAGACACATTTTACTGTGTGACTCTACAGCCCTTACAACAGCATCCATTTTAACATAGACAAATTATTATGCTATCCATAGTATAAATGGCAAAGTACAATATCTGTAAATGACCAGTACAAGTAGCATGTCAACAGGACCAACAGATGAAAGGGATTCATGCTAATGTAGATAGTCACCCTGTTCATCAGACACATAGCTTTATTTCCCTGAATCCATGAGAAAGATGATAGGGTTGTGGCACAGTTATCATCCCTTGCACAGGGTGTAGGGTGGTTGTGCAGGAGGGCTAAGCTGACCCAATAGGTTGGCAAGTGTGTGTCTTTGAGTTAGCAAAGGAAGCAGGCAAGATGGAACATGGATAAGTTATATCTGTGTTTGTACCTGCCCTCAATGTGACATCAGTATGTGAGTATCTGCATGAAAACAGCCGAGCTAAGTGCTAGCCCTACATGTTTGTATGTTGGACAGCTATGAGCCGTACATGGTAGAGCTGATAGCTCATCATCTCCACTCCCGAACATGAGAAGCGGCTCTTCCAGGAGTTGCATTAACACCTCCACCCCCGGGTTCAGATGCTGTGGTACTACCTGAAGGGGACTGATGTCTGCTGGGCATGTGTCTTTCATGTGAACACCCAGGACCATGACCCCATAGCCTGATATGTCTTGGTGTGGACAGCACATTCTACTCTGAAGCACTGGATGTGCTGCCACTATGGGATCATGATTGGGTATGGCCATGTTGACTCTCCGCAGATGTAGTTGCTGACCTATGCCCACAAGACCGACGCTCAACTCCAATCAGACATTCCATCACAGACAATGTGTGTTCCATGACAGATAGTCTGCAGTCTGTCTCAGAACTATCTCTTTCTACTGTCAGTCAACTGATCCAGGGTGTCAGCAACATGATGGAGACAGTCACACGTCAGTCTGTGCTGCATCCATAACCATGAGCATTTGTTGGGAGTTCCTTTCTGAATGTGCCTGTACCTCCATGACAGCCCTAAACATATGCCAAGTGGCATGTGATAAAACACCTGCAACAGACGGTGGAGGGCAGCAGGCCTTCTCTGAGCACCCCTATCAATCTGCCTATATGGAACCTTGCCAACAGCTTGGCTATGGCCAGTGTTGACAGTCACTGAAGCCACAGTAGCCACACTTCCCTGTTCAATGTCCCCACCCTCCAACTGTCCAGTATCTGTGGCCTCAGGGGAATGCATATGGGTAGGCCTACTGGCTGTGTACTGTGAAAATGAGGGTGGCCGATGGATGCAAACCTCTTTGTCTGATTCAGCCTCTGCAACCCCCAGCTGTGCCTCAATTTGACCACAATCATCAGAGTCTGATGAGACACTGACATCAGGTGATGTATAGGACAAAGACCAATCTCCCTGGTCACCTGTGATAAAAGGAAAAAGTAATGCATTAATACCTGTACTACTATGCTCTGCACTACTGTGCTGCAAAATATGTTAAGTTGTAGACAGTGCTGTCACTATTACAGACTTTTATACCTCCCAACCCCAGAGAGTAGGACATGTGGACATTATTTTCTAACCCAATCTGTAATGATTTGGAAATAATTAGTCAGAAAACCTCAATCTTATCAAAAAAAAAATAATTAATGATATACACTGTGGTCATTCTGCAAAATCTGTACAGTTGACAGCTATGGCAATCATTAGTGTCCTGACTAGTTTTCAAGTCAGTCACTGTGGTCATACCTATGAGGCAGAGGTATGAGTCTAAACTGTGGACATTCAGACAATATTTGTACAGTTGACAATTATGCAGACAGTACATTAATCCAGCCAGCAGGCCTGGGATTACACTTTAGATAATACATTGAAATATATCTACATTTTTGGGTTTATGTTCAAAAGAGCAAATCTGTGAATGTAAACCTGTCAAAAATGCGGTTCGTATGTTCGATGTTTGCAGCATTACATAGGTTGAAATGTCATAACTAAGACAACTGAAGTCGAATTTGACTTCTGTAGTGTGATGTCCTCCTAGCAGCAGGCAGTACAGACCAGATCCGTACTCACAGCACTGACAGTCATGTTTTTGTAGGGAGGCAAGCCTCCCTGTGGAGGCTGCACCCCCCAGAGCCCCTGCCACTTATATATTCCAACTCTGAGATCGCACTGCGGAAAAGGGTGACTCTCTTGATCCGCGCTGTCCCATGATCTTAATGTATTCAGACTGCAGGGATACCATTAGCTGACAGTGTAACGGTTGACTGCATATTAACAGTCGATCTTCCAGAGTCGACATTTCAGTGTTCTACTAATGGAATCTCGGCATTCTGAATATCGCACTTGTTAGTTCTACACAAAGCACACTCGACATATTGATAGTAAACCACAATTTTGACATAACAATATTCTACTTGCCAGCAGCAAGTGCACAGCCTCTTCCAATCCTGATGTTCCTGAAAAAAGTTGAGGTAGAGGTAATAGCAACAGCACCACATGTTACAGTATAATAGGGGGTAATACGTCCAATAATCTCATATCTACAATAACTGCAATGTTAAATCATATGTGGCTGACAATCCCTACATAAGCTTAAAACTGCAGCTAATTTACTCCCCCGCCTCAGAAAAACACTTGACACTCATGTAAAACTATATACACTTTGACAGGATGAATGCAACAGTATTCTACTGCTAATCTAACTTAGCATACCTGGATGCTCCTCTTGAAAGGAATGGGTGGCACCCATGCTCACAACATATTGGATGATGGATGCCAGGGAGCTGTCTTGTGCAGTAAGGTTTTCCAGGAATTCCTCTGTGGCTGCGAGAGGAAGTTCTGCTGCATGCCCACCACCAGTGGCCTGACAGTCTCTAGTGATGCTAGCTGCTGCATTGATAATGTCTGTAGCACAGTGTCGTACATACTCATAGCTATGATTTTGTTGACCCACAGCACTGATGTTATGCACCAGTTCATCCCACAGGACTAAATGTTCTGACTTATTTGCCCTCCATTGGGACAGCATGACTTGATAATATTGTCATAACACATCAATGATGAGGTCATTTTCTGCCTCAGAAAATGGTGGCCTGCAATGTGCATGCATAATGTTTACTGAAGAAAGGATAAGACATATAAGGATCACATGCATACAAATAAACTATGTACAGATACAGCAGTAAAGAATGACTCTCACTATTCACCACTTGATTACACATCTTATATTTAACAGTGGACCAAAAATAAAAAGGGTATGTGCGCAACTAGGATAGTAGCAATAGTGACATACTGCTATTTGTGCCATGACAGATACTCACATATGCTCATGCACCCAACACAGCAGTCCTTTTTAGGGTGCCCCATAGCAGGAAATTTACCCCCCCAAAAAATAAAAATAAAAATAGTGCCAACAAAACAGCAGTATACTATTACAACTGCTATCAAAGGAAGTACCCAAGAGACCTGTGTACCTAGTTATCACACATCATTATACCCTTTGTGTACTCTACATCCTCTCTACAGCTAACAGGGCTGGCAATCACTGCCATGTCATGATTACAGTTCTAACAAAGACTTACTGATGTAATCCACATTCATCATAAGTGTATTCAAACATATGCATCATGTAGAAAACAAAATGGATACATACCTGATGGAATCCAGTACTCCTCTGTTGAAAGATACTGCTCTACAAGAAATGTGTCAATGAGTTAGACATAAGAAGTAAGTGACATCCACACTGGTTTGCCTCAGTACAATTTTTTATGATGGTTCTCATTGGCAGTTGATTGCATCTGAACTAGACTGTGCTTCAGGAATGCTAAATGTAGTCTACACAGCTGATTTGCAGAATAATCAGCCAATCCCATGCAACTACTGAACAAGATATAAGACATCACTGTAGAGTCCATCCCTTTTCTTATATGTTGAGGTGAAAATTAGTGGGCTATAGATACAACATCAGCACAGAGAGAATGTTTGTAGCATATGCTTTTTACATACAGTAGTGTGAGATACAGGCTGAAGCTACTGCTGGCAATAGGCATAGACAGAAAGGGTGAAGACTTTGCAGGACAACAACACAAAAGTTTAAGTGTGGGACCTCTGGCAGCCTTGATTAACAGCCAGAGACAGACTGAGGAAACTCATCCCACTGTAAATTAAGGTATGTGTTTAAAGTAAGTATGTTAGCCACATGTATCATTAGCAGAGTAAAAACTAACATGCTTGGTTTATCCTAGAACAAGGTAGGGGGTACAATAACCATAATTTCAACCACTCAAACAACCGCCAAGTCATGTGTAATATCATAGCAGTCATCTGGAACATGTGGGTTGGCAACCCTTACTTCTAGCACAACTTCCATATATATCTGGTACTTTTACACCTGTGGTTGTCTGGAATATCACTGGCAAATCATTGAGGACCACAGTCTGGAAATACTGGGCTACATTTGAATACTTCAAATTCCTCTGAGAATTCATGCTGATGCATAGCCTGACATTCTAGGCACTTTCTAGGGTTGTAATAGCAATATTTAAATGTGTTCCTATCTGTAGGCCTTTGAACTCCATTATTTAGAAGCAGACATTCCATCTGTACTGCACTGGGTGGATAAATAGGTGATGAGACAGTCATACATATCACAATGTATAATGCTGATGTACACATACATGTATTTTAAATGCTAGACACAGCTATATTTGAACCCAGGACTATGTGAACAAAAAAATAAATGTTTTCAAAACATTTTACAAATTGAGATACAGAGTCAGTGATATAGCAACTGTGGTTCTACATGTTGTACAGATAATTGCACACCAAATTGCTGTTACATACTTCACTTACATCTATTACTATGTGTATGGCTTTATAGTGATGTATGTCTCTATCAGATTCCAAATTAAATTCTTATTATTGCATTAATGTTTTAGCAGATTTGCTGCAATACGGCACGGTGTGCAGCATTGCAGTAACACGTTTAATGATAAGAAAATGACAATGACTATGTTTTGCTTACAACTCATGTACCAATTACCTGGCTGTGTGGCTTGGTGGGTTGAAACATTATTGTTTAAGTCAGATAGTACTGGGTTCAAAACAGGGAATAGGTGAACTTTTAGAACATGTTTATTATGCTTTCACATACATGTAATACTACGCTGCCGTTTAGCTTAGCTTATGGACAGCATCATGCATATTTCCTTTAAAGAAAAGAAAATTGGTGAGATAGGAAAGTGGTTAAATGGGTGCAAGCAGGAGGAAACACATAGTGAAAGGCAGATAGGAATGTGCAGGAAGGGTGTAGGAAAGAATCATACCTATCCATTACTTCAACAGCAACAACTGTGCACTTGCAAAAATTTTTAGCTGAATTTGACTGTCACCCACAGAGAGAGGGGTGATGACAACATAACTGTGTTGCAAGGCAATTGCACCAAATTAAGTATGTGAAATGGAGAGCTATGTAAGGGGTAATATTGTTTTGAGCAGGTGCCTTTTTTTGTTAAGGAAAGAGTGGAATGTTTGGGGAAGGGACATAGGTATGTGTAGGGAAGGTAAGTTGGGAAGGTGAGGAAGCATTTGCAGAAAGACAAGACATACAAGACAGCACAGGGTTATTCTTTCCTTAGCCATACATAATGGTGGGAGAAAGACACAACAATAGGGAACATTCCTACACAGTGTGCTCTTTCAGTAGTAGCAAGGTGTTTGGATAACATATTTGGCATTAAAATGCATTTTTGGAGATGTCTAATATCTGCGATTCAAAGGCCTGACATTTTTTTTCTGGCATTGATCCTCACCAATTTGGCCAGAGACTGGCCAGAAAAACAACATTACATACCAAACAGACCACATGTATGGGTCAATATTCAGTACATTCTGCAAAAATCATGACAATTGAGAGGTATGTCCATGTACACTGATTATACTTGACAGCTGCAAATTCAAAGCACAGGTCTATGTGTATGCACTTCACATGCAAACATGGTTGTGTTTTACTGATGAAATGCTTAAACATTAAACAATTTTTTAGTTGGCTAGTATGGAACTGGAACCCACAAGCAGTGCCTACAGTAATACTGAACATTTTATTTAGAATACAACATTATCACATCACTCTCTTCTTTTACACTTTATTGATTCATGTTGTTTCATATCTTACATTTACACACATGGATAGCTGCCTAGGACTTCTGCTAACATACATGTTTACCCTAATAAGTTACTGACTGCAATCTACAGCATATTTCTGACAATGAGCAGACTACAACATTGACTCTTAATCTGGTAATCAGCAACATTAAGTAATGTTTGAAAGCTGTGCTACACAATACTGCAAGCTTATTTGCTTTTAATTGCTTTTACAGTTCAGATATTGCCATTGCCATGTTAATGAAAGTCTATGATGTCCCAGGTATTTCATACATGACTGTTAAGACTGCAATATCTGTGTCAGAAAAATATGTATCCAGACATACAAACTGTTAGAAGAATATGTATTCAAAAATATATTGTTAGTATGTATTCAAACATCTATAAATTGTTAGGGAAATGTGTGCTTTAGACAGGAATAAATGTGCTCAAATCTATATGAAGAGCAAAGGTTGAAAAATAGTATAATATGTAATGCATTTAATTCTGTTTTACTAGAATAATAGTAGAAATGAACTTGCATATTATTGCTGAAGCTTAGTTGCAGTGTGAATAAGGCTTGACCCTGAAGGCAGCCAGCTCGGCTGGAACATGTCTTTCAGTGAGTAATTATTTGCAAAGTTAGAAAATAATGAATCTGTCTGCATGTGTATCTTTTTCCTGCTTCCACCAAGGAGAATGGCCTTGTGAACACTACCGGTGATAAGAATCCAGCTGGTGAACAGAGAGACAAAGAACTGTATTAAAAGACATACATCCATTGTATTCGAACTAATCTAAGAGTCTTAGATTAGTTACATCTTCATAAAGACATTGTGACTGACCAGGTGCTTTGCAAGGCTGTAGTATTCTCATGGGAAAGAAACTTTTCAAAAATTGTAATATCAGCATTTTTCTTATGAATGGTCATGATGTACTGTCACTGACCACGTCAGTGAGGTGGGCAAAGAGCTGATTGTAAACATTATAAAATGAAGGGTAATTCTCTAATAAAATCAGTCAAAATTCTGTACATGCTTGTGTATGGTTTTTTGCCTCCTAATGATCATTAGAGCATATATGCATAATTGTTAGATATCTGAGCACCCTGCATTACTGTCTGTCATTATTGAAATACCTAATGATTTTTACAGTCTGATTTAACAATTTATTTAACATTTTGGTCCTTTAGCCGGAATTCCCTTGGTAAGCTACAGGTCAGAGTGCATGTAATAAATCTACACAGGAGGAGTTGACAAAATGGTTCTTCTTAAAGTGAAAAGACCTCCGACTGAATTGTTGTGTGTAAAGAGGCTGTCCACTTTCTGATCTGTGGCTGAAAAGCGGAAGACTGGGCCCCAGGAAGAAAAAACAGCAGTAAGCGGGAGGCTCAGGTAAGAAGAATTTCCCTCTTTGTCTTTGTTTTAGATCAGGGACCAGGTTACACTGTGCTATTGCTAAGGTTTGTGATAGCAGGGAGAGAGATAGTCAAAGTATTGTATCTTGAGTCATAGATCAGGGAATAACAAAGCAAAGTAAACAGTCATTCTAGACACTACTGTGGATATGGGGAAATAAGATACCACGTGGTACAAGAGAAGGGTTACGTAACAGTCTTTTTAAGACATGGGAGATCAGTGCACTGAAAATCATGAGATCCTAACGGATAATGTGAAGTATATGCAATTGCAGCAAGCAGATAATGTGAGATATTGTACAAAATGTGTTAACAACTATGAATTTGATAGTAAACTAGATAAACATTCACTAGTTAAACTCCTTAAACAAGCTTTAATCTGATGCAGGACGTCAGGCAAAAAAAAAAGCAAAAAGCAGCACCAACTAGGCATACCTCAAGCACATAGGTGGATTGAGAAAGCAAATTGTAGAGAAAACAGAAGCTTAGAAAATTCTGAAACATTTTTAGACAACAGAGTGAAAGGTCTGATAGACAGAATCTCTGAAAAATGGAAACTTAGAGCAGACTGGACTTGCATTAATTAATGCATACAATGGGAAAATGAGACAATATATGGATATTATGCTAGATTATTAGAATGCTTTAAACAACAATTAAAAAAAAAAAAAATGCATTTTTAAAAGGTTGCATTGCCCCTATCAGTAGCTTTATTACAAAGCATATGATAGATCACTAAACAAGTAGGCTGCAAGCCTTACTTGAGTATGCTAGACGTACTGAAAGACACTTTAATAGTAAAAAGGAAAAAAGGCACAAGTCTTCACTGCTGAAGACGGAGCTGAAGTATTTGTATTACAGTCAGATAAAAAGGGCATCTAGCTAGGGACTGTAAACAAAATAAGACAGCAATGACAGAAGATAAAGGAAATGAGGACTGACTATATAATAGTGATAATAACCAAAAATCATCAGAAAAGGTTAATAAACAAAAAGAAAATGTAAATGTAGTAGAGGGAATAAAGGAAGTACAAACAAATGTAGAGGATGAAAATGGAAATAAAATTTTAGATTTAGTATTGTTGAGCCTGGAGCTCTACCTAGCAAATACAAAGCCAGAAGTAACACTTCTGGTGGAGACTTTGATACACCCTCCAAGTTACCAAAACATTCTGAATCACCTGATTATATATTAGTAATAGCAGCAAATGGACAGCTATACAGGAACCACTCTCCCATAATATAGCAATAACTGACCCTGTTTCAGGTATGACTCAGAAAAGTAAAATTGTAGTTTCTGCAAAATATCCAGTAAACTTCCTGGAAAGAGATCTTGTGCAGATATTTGGCATAGCAGCAGTTCCTACCATGCAGGGTATGGAGGCACAAAAACAAATGAATGCTTTTTTGTGGTGTGATCGGAGGGTAAAGCCTATTATTGGTACAACCAGGACCTAGTTATGACTGGTCCAGGGGCAGTAACCAAAGAACTGATGAACGTAGCCATCAGTAAGGTACCCTCCCTTGACACTGATCAGCAGCATTTGTTACATTGTACTCTATACTACTGTAGCACACCAGGACCTAATAAGAAATATAAGCAAGAATTGTTCAAAAGGGAAAAGAAAAAAAATCCTGCTGACAGATTAATATTACAAACTTTATGTTGGGATACTGAGGGAAACAGTGTAGTAAGCTGTTCATTACCTCAGGAATTCATGAGATTGTATAAGTCCAATAGACTGCCACATGTCAGCTTGACAAAAAACAAAAGTGTTAAATGGGCAGACTTAGAAAAAAAGGTAACAAAATGGGAAAACAGACTGATTTAAAAATGACAGGACAAGGAATACGAAAACAAAAACTGAATTGGTTGACACAGACACATACAGCTGTACACTTGCAATCTAGTGAGGACAGCTGATTAGCATTTTTATTAAAAGAAAAAGAAGAGGCCTTGTGTAAAATTCCAACAACTCTGTGGTCAACAGGCAAGTTAAATGTAGGGCTTATTCAAACAGCAGGACCAGTTACAATTACCCCAAAGTCAGCTTTTAGACCACAGAAAAGACAATACCTTTTGAGAAAGGATGCAGAAGTAAAACTTAAGCCTATAATAGCAGCATTACTCAAAAAAAAAAAAAAAAAAAAAAAAGAAATGCTGGTAGAATCTCCTGATTCACCATGTAATACCCCTATTTCCTGTTTAAAAAGCAAACAGGAAATGGCAAAAGGTACAAGATTTATAAGCTGTAAATAATGCAGTATGCCAGACCAACATACCTTGTTGAATGATTTAAAGCCACAACAGAAGTATTTTACTGTGGTAGATATAAGCAATGCTTTCTTTTCAATACCTATACATCCTGATAGTCAATATTGGTTTGCATTTACATTTCAGGGTAAAAGGTATACATATACTCGACTACCACAGGGATATTGTGAAAGCCCAATAATATTTGCGAAAAAAAAAATGGCTATCAACCTGGCAGGGTTTACCCCACCGGAAGGTAGTCAAATTTTACTTTATGTAAATGACATCTTGCTAGCAGCACCCAGCAGCAGTGCAGGGTGAATACAGTAGCATTATTAAAATTTTTAGTAATACAAGGACAAAGTAAACAAAAGTAAGTTACAACTTTGGAAAAAAAAACACAGGTTAAATACCTGGGATATGTGATATCCAATAAAGGTAAAATACTAGATAAAGGGAAAAAAAAAAATCCAACAACTAAGAAAGAAATAATGTCTTTCTTAGGTACAACTAATTTTTGTTGAAGCTGGGTACCAAATTATTTTACAATGAAAAACAAAAGCAGAAATGGCTTTCTGCAGGTTAAAGCAGTTAATAGCTTCTTCATTAGTTTTAAGACTTCCAAGTTATCACAAACGTTTTTTTTTTTCAAACCGTAAATTGTAAGCAAGGGTACATGACATCAGTATTAAAGCAACAACATGGGAATAAGCAATGCCCCATAGCTTACTATTCATCACAGTTAGACCCAGTGGTGCAATCTTTGCCTCACTGTGTACAAGCAGTAGTTGCAGCAGCAATGGCAGTGCAGGCTTCAGCCTCAGTAGTGTTGTTCCACCCTCTCACATTGAAAATGTCTCATGCAGTTGCAATAATTCTGCTACAAAAAAAAAGTTGCATACCTTTCTCCTGCTAGACATCTTTCATGTATGACCATACTGCTGAGTCAACCTCCTATAAACAGTTAGCTTTACCTAGACAAGATCTTACAGATATGCCCTTGGATGATGCTGAGGTGACATATTACGTGGATGGCTCATGCAAAAGGGGTCCTACAGAAAAGAATCTGGTGGGGTATGCAGTAGTTACAGACACTAAAATTTTAAAAGCACAAACTGTGCACACAACTTGTATGCTCAAGCAGCAGAACTGGTAGCTTTGACAGGAGCATGTATTTTAGTAAAAGGCAAGAAAGTAAACATATATACTGATAATCAGTATGCTTTTTCTACAGTGCATGTGTTTGCACAACAATAAAAAAAATAGAGGGATGATTACATCCAGTGAAAAACCTATTAATCATGCGCAATTTATTTTGGAGCTATTAAAATCTATTCAACTGCCTACCAAAGCAGCTATTTGTAAATGCGTAGCTCATACAAAACAACAAAATAAGATTTCAAAAGGTAATGCACAAACTAATGCAGCTGCAAAGCAAGCAGCCTCAGACTCAGACACTTTATTTCTAAATGAGAAATTACAACCCTCTGAGATTTTAGATTTAGACATGTTAAAAACAATGCAGATGCTTACTACAAAAGCAAAAAAACAAAAATGGGTAAAACAAGGTGCAATTTTTAAAAATGGACTGTACATTTCCAAAGGAAAAAAAACAATATTGCCGTCTAATTTATTTAAATATGCAGCTTTGTTGAGCCATGGGCAGAGCCATGTCTCAACAGGGGGGATGGTACAGTTAGTAAATAGAATATTCCAAATATATGGATACATAAATTATACAACAAAATTTTGTGCAAATATATGGATACATAAAATATACAATAAAATTTTGTGCAGCTTGTCATACTTGTAACAAGCACCATGCACAAGGAGAATTTAAAAACAAGCAAGGGAGTTTCCCTACACCACCATATCCATTCCATACTATTTGTATGGACTTCATAGAGTTGAATAAATGTGAAGGAAGGAAGTTGATGAGTGAGACTCAGAAGAATTGGATTTGCTGTTTACCTCTAGCATTGCTGAGCATGAAAACAGTAACAAATGTAAAGGGTTTGATCCCCTTTGAAGTAGTATTTGGAAGGGCATATTATGTGCCTCAGTGGAAAGCTCTCATGCCTGCAGAGCTGGAGGCTGACAGTTCATTAGCTAATTATATAAAAAAACTGTTAATAAATAAATCTGTTTTGCAGTTTAACTCTTTTTCAGATAAAAGAACCTTCAGCTGAATAAAAACTTTGTGACTGATACACAAGGGCAAAATGGCCAAGAGTAAAGCAAACAAAAAAGCAGAGCAACCCAAGAACTATTGCATAATTATTTTGTTAACTGTGCATTTGTTGACTATAAGTGTGACAATTTTTCTCTTATTGTGGTTTTTCCCTGCACTCAACCACACAAGTGAAAGTGAGAAGACGTGATGAACTGTTTATAGACTGGCATCCAAACTTTAACACATACCTGGCCATGAAGCAAGTGTATACAGAGACTATAAACTTTTCAAATTGCTGGGTTTGTACAGCTATACCAACAGCATATAAAAGACTGTAATGTCCACTGTCCCTCTGGGGATAAAATGAGACTTTGGAAAGTTTTTTTTATACAGAAACTGTGAGATCACAGGACAAAATAGCTTTATTTTTACCTGTCACACAAAAAGGAGTTGTATGTTTCTACAAAGTGATACCCTCCAGGTGGGCTGGAGTAATGGTAATATAACAATGTCTTATAAATGTTACATTAAAGTCAAAAGTGGGGTACTGTTTGTGATACTAACTATAATTCATATCTGAGTTCAATGAAAACTACATTAAATGCAGTACGTGACAATCCAGTCTTAACTAAGCAATTGTCTATTAAAGATAGAAAAATGTTTCATGCAGGGATAACACGTATTAGTACCAAAGTAATGATTTTATTTGTGGGAAAAAGGCATATGAATGGTTACCTGAGAATTGGTCCGCAGTTGTTTTGGGTTATCTGGTTCCAGCAATAAGACATACTGCAGAATTACCTTTGGGTAAGATACGAAATGTAAGGGAAACAGCTCGAAAATCTGAAGGTCCAGTTAAGAAACCTGTGAATCCAGTTGGTAAAATCGAAGCTGGTTGAAAAGACCATAATTCAGTGAAAGACAAAAGTAAATTGACTCATATGGACTTGGGCAACAGTGTTATATCCAGGGCGGGAATACCACCAGCCTATGGAGCAGTCAAATCGATCTGGGAGCTGAGGAAGCTGTCAAGAAGCCATGAGTAATGCAACTTTTTCCACCCTAGAATTGGTGACTGATAAACTGAATGCAATGAGAACTGTTGTGCTACAAAATCGAATGGCTCCTTACTTCACCCTAGCGGCAAGAGGTGGTACACGAAGAAGAATGCTGTGCTTTTATCCCTGAGGATCATCACGAGACAAATAATCACCTAGAGGTAATTCAGCAAGTATCAGCAATGACTAAACCAGGCCCAAACCCACTGACGGACTTTTTCCAGAATCTGTTTGGGGGGGGGTTCCATCCTATTGAACATTTTAATTGCTATTTGTGTGGGTATACTCCTAATAGGAGCATGTGTTTACTGTGGAATTCCTGCATGAAAAGATTAATCAAAAAATTTGTTGATATATCTGTTACTAAAACTTTTTACCAAAGTGTTGAAATTAAAAGATTGATTTCAAATGATGCTTTTTCTGAAATATAAAACAAATGACTAGCTTAGCTGAAAGTCCTTAGAAAGGAAAAGGCTAAGAAATGAAATGATATTGTTTATGTTTCTAATAGAATGAAATGCATTAACAGGAGGGAGAATGTCAGAAAAATATGTATCCAGACATACAAACTGTTAGAAGAATATGTATTCAAAAATATATTGTTAGTATGTATTCAAACATCTATAAATTGTTAGGGAAATGTGTGCTTTAGACAGGAATAAATGTGCTCAAATCTATATGAAGAGCAAAGGTTGAAAAATAGTATAATATGTAATGCATTTAATTCTGTTTTACTAGAATAATAGTAGAAATGAACTTGCATATTATTGCTGAAGCTTAGTTGCAGTGTGAATAAGGCTTGACCCTGAAGGCAGCCAGCTCGGCTGGAACATGTCTTTCAGTGAGTAATTATTTGCAAAGTTAGAAAATAATGAATCTGTCTGCATGTGTATCTTTTTCCTGCTTCCACCAAGGAGAATGGCCTTGTGAACACTACCGGTGATAAGAATCCAGCTGGTGAACAGAGAGACAAAGAACTGTATTAAAAAGACATACATCCATTGTATTCGAACTAATCTAAGAGTCTTAGATTAGTTACATCTTCATAAAGACATTGTGACTGACCAGGTGCTTTGCAAGGCTGTAATATTCTCATGGGAAAGAAACTTTTCAAAAATTGTAATATCAGCATTTTTCTTATGAATGGTCATGATGTAAAGGGCCTGTCACTGACCACGTCAGTGAGGTGGGCAAAGAGCTGATTGTAAACATTATAAAATGAAGGGTAATTCTCTAATAAAATCAGTCAAAATTCTGTACATGCTTGTGTATGGTTTTTTGCCTCCTAATGATCATTATAGCATATATGCATAATTGTTAGATATCTGAGCACCCTGCATTACTGTCTGTCATTATTGAAATACCTAATGATTTTTACAGTCTGATTTAACAATTTATTTAACAATCTGTATTTTTTATTTTATTATTAATTTATTCATTTATTTAGTACTTTATTGATTTCCTTACATACCACGTGCTTGCCTCATCTTGACCAAATGCCTTGCATGGGACTACACAATCCAAGCCCTCTCTTCTGCAGCCCCAAGGATCATGTCAGTTGGCCTGCTAGACAGGGGTCCAGGGAAGTAAATAGTGTGGGAAGAAATAGCTATGGAATTGTTATGGCTAGGCTTGTATAGGCCCTAGGGATGATAGCCTAGTACCAACCTATGAACCTAAGAGGGAAACCATTTTGCGTACCACTTTTGTACAGATTCAGCTTGTATATTTATAAATTACTAGATAACATACATACATATCTGCGGAGTGTTCCCCACCTGTACCTCTTGGATTCACAGATCCAAAGTATCTCTCTTCCTTCATCAGAGGTTGTCAAAATGGTGATGATACTGCTCCACAGTGTGGGGGATGCCAGTTGCACTGGTCAGGTCCCTGGTCAAACTATACCAGGCTTCAAACTTGCATTCTCAGCCAACATAGTTTTCTTGCAGCAGCCAGGGTCCATGGTGCTGTACCAGGAGTCCAATAAAAATCCTAGACTACTGAACACCCCAACGTTGTGCCAGAAAGCACATTCCTTTCCCCATGACAGCAATACCTGCACACAAGATTAGGGTCCAAGGAATACTGAGCATTTCTCACCAATTACCCTTTAAATAAGATACATTCCCACCATTGCACGCCATACTGAAACTTTCAAAAACATGTTGCATCACTTAGCATTGCACAAACATGGAAAACCCATGTTTAAGCAATGCTTAGCATCTCACAGATTTTCTAAATATAGCAATAATTCAATTTAAAGTGAACGGATGTTTCTGTGATCTAACAGAATTTCAAAGCAGTATGTATAAAATGAATCACTACCAGGACTTGAAGCTGGAACCATTCTACACTGTAGGTCTTCACTCAACTTATCTTGTCACAAGAGGAGTGAAGAGAACTCATGTGTTTTCACATATAATGTGAATGTGCTACTGTGACCATAGCGCAACTTCACTGCATAAGTTTGCCTGGTGCCCAGCAATGCGCAACTAAAACAATTGAAAGCATCTGGTTTCTATTTTTAGATGTCTGATGCATGTCTGAAGCATGGGTGCACAGAGCTAAGCATAGCTAGATAACATGGTGCATCACACAAACATATACATACAAAAAAATAAGAAAACCAAACAAGTGAAACAATTGCATACAGTTCTGGCAATATTTCTTATATTCCTTTTGGTCAGGTTAATGGGTTGACAGGTATGTGGGTGTGCCGGTGTTACATCAATTCATTATCCATGTTGTTCCGTGAGGTTTCACTACACAAAAGCTCCCTTCAGCATGCCACAACATTAATATGCATAATGCACTGCTGAGGGAAGATTGTGTCCATGTACATGGATACATTCTATGTAGGTTCTACTAGGAGCCTACAACAGACTTTATTGAATCATGATGTGTGTGTTAAACTTGAGTGTTGCTGAAATGTTGTAAGTTGTTTACAAAATATTACAAACATAATAGTTACTGGGGGGATTCAGTTAAGCCTACAGGGTCATTTTTCACATGGCCATAAAAAACTTTTAGATTCAGTAAATTCCTTGTAGCATTTTGCACTCATGTGAACACAGAAACTTTTGTGGCATCCAAATTACAACATAAGTAGCTGAGTTTTATGGTAATAAAGCAAACAAACATGGTGGAGTGATTCTACAAACTGTAAAACAGCTGTGTAGACTTATACTCCTGTTGGGCATGTATTCAAACCTTTCCAAATACAACCACAGAAAGGAGTCTACATGGAAACAACAGCAAGTAAAAGGTTTTACATTTATACAGAACTAAACTTAACTTATAACACCAGACACATTATGACATAATTAGACAGGGTGGATGCTAGCAAAGTTGAGTAACAATAGCAAATCTTCCTTGTTAAGTGCCATGACATAAATGCAGCTTTGCTCTCCACCTCCAAATGAAGAATATATTCATAACAAAAACAGGCTTATAAATGTTTAAACTCCAGGAAGCAGACTATTATGTTGTCATGTAATCATATGTAGTATGTAGCTGATGGTTATCAAAACCTATATTCTGTGAAGATATATAGCAAAATAATACCCTCCCTTGTGTTTACAACATTGGGATCCCCTGCAGTTTCCCTGCCTATATGGTTACTAACTATGTAGATTCAGGGCTCTCAGCATGGTGTAGATGAAAATGAGGTCAAAACTCATTAGAATTACTGAATCGCAAAAACAGTAACCGTGTAGGGATGTTAACTTCATGTAAGCACTTCCACCTTGTTTGTTTTCACTGGATGTCAACAGTAAATGATGGAAATGGGGGGGTGTCAGGTTATATTTGCAGAGGTGTACATGTAGGTCTGTGAAGGGTTAAAGTGCGTGTAACCAGTGCACAGTTCACAAGTTCTGTTTCATCCTTATTATTTTGTTATAATTTATACATTATTTTATTAAATGTGTCATCTCTGTCCTCTTTAATTATATATATATATATATATATATATATATATATATATATATATATATATATTTTTTTTTCTTCATTGTTGTCATGATGCAGCGCTTAGCACAATTATGGGAAATAGAGGAATGAATGGCAGTTTTTTCTGTGCTAGTCTTGTAATTGTTCCTATGGCAGCACATGTATGTGTAGGGCTGGAGTATACATGGTCCTGGGTTTGAGTACAGGGTGTGCAACCTTTCTTTCACTTTTATGCTCCATGTTTGCATGATATCATGAGAACAGATGAAAGTAATACCAATTTTGCCTGTACTTACCTTATTGATTTGTGGAGGTGTATGAAGGTACGCAGAGGTAATCAGCAAGCAGCAGCTATGTTCAATAGATGCTAATTACAGCATAAGTGGGTGAATTGCATGTTAATCAACCAATCCAAGATGGTGAAGCTATTCAACAAGCTATAAAGCATCCATGAAGCCTATACTCTGTTTTTTCCTGAATACTTCAATACTGTTGGAATAGAGACAAGGACATTTTAAATGGCATAATGCTAGGGGCTGCTGTAGCTATTCAACATCTGTGTATGCTACAAGCTGAAGCCAATGTTACTGTGGCTGGTGACAATAGGCCAAAGCTGAGAAGGAAAAGAGTGTTCAGGCCCAGGGTAACTTTCCACGTGGTACTTGACTTGGAAATTGTAGAGCACTACAGAGTGGACAAGGACACATTACAAGAACTCTTGTGAGCTCTGACACCCTCAAATCAGAGCCATAGCCAATGGAGGGGAACCCATCTCATTGGAAACAAAGGTATGTGTAGCCCTTAGAGTATTAGCTACAGGCACTTTTCAAAGACCAACTAGGGACATGATGAGTGTAATGCAGGCATCAGCATCCAGGATCCTCCACCAGTTCCTGGATGATATGCTCATACATGCCAGAGAGCACATGTTTTCCCCCTAGCTCTGAAGAGAGGGTGAGCAATATGTAACAGCTTTACCATGTAGCACACTACCCTGAATCAGGGTAGAATCTACATTAACCACAATGGATACCACTCAGTCAATTGCCAAATCATGTATAATCCCAGGGAATTGTCTTGAATGTGTGTGCTGGCAACCCTGACCGTTATCATGACTCCCATATCTGGCACACATGACAGCTGTACCAGATGTTTGCTAGGGGGATAACCAACAGGGCCATTTACTTGGGGATGCTGGCTATGCACTGGAACTTTGGCTGATGACACCCATCAGAAGTGCACACACCCACAGAAGAACACCATAATGAGGCACAGGCTCAAAACATAAATATCACAGAGCATATGACTAGGCTGCTGAAGTCATAGTTCTGCTGCCTAGATATATCTGGTGGAGTCCTGCTGTATAATCCACTCACATGTACACAAATTTTCATAGTATATACTATGCTCCACAATTTTATCTTGTGGAAACAGCTGCAGTAGTATCAGCAAGGGGAAGGAACACACATCCCCCACCAATGCCTAGGTTACCACGTTACAGTCAGAGGAGGACTTGGAGGGGCAACTGCCAGTTGCTATTCCTGAAGGCAGACATAGGCATACTCAGTATGTCATTGCTTTGGCTAATAGACAGTGCATAGCACATTCACTGACCACCAAGTGCCTAAAACCTTTCTCCTACTCATATATGTTGTGTCTTTTGGCTTTTCCCAGTTAGGGGTCACCACAGCAGAACTCTGGTCTGCTAATGATTGGTAGTTGATTTTTACATGCCGAGTTACCAGCCCCGATGCACAACCTTCAACGAAGGTATGCCCATTCATGCATGTCTTGACGCAGAAGACGCTCTAGCTGAAAATCTAACCGGACAACATCTTACTGTGAGGTGACAACACTACCGCAGCACCACCACCGCGGGTTTTTCTCCTACTCATATATATACAGTAAAATTGATGCTAGGAAACTCACACAACCCTTAACTACCCTTGTATTGGCTGTGTACTGCTTGTATCAGATAGAGTCAGCCCTGAATCAACACTGTATCAACTGCTGCATTTGCAAGGTATGTCCTGAGCTTGGCGTGTATTATTAACTCATATTATGGCATATCCTTGTATTTTGTAACTTGGTACAGTAATCAAGTACATAATGGTGGATTTGTAAAAAAAAGGTAATTTAATATGTGACAGCAAAGACTTATTTTACTCATATGTGTCTGTTAGTAAGTAGTAGGCCTCAGGCATCAGAGATTCACTCAGTCATACCTATGAACAATATTGATGTTCATTGCATGGCCTCAGTTTAGCACCATACCTTAGTACTTGCAAATCATTACAGAGAGACATTAGAAAGTAATGATACAAATTCCAGTTTCTGACTCCGCAAACCTTCTCAAGATCAAACCAAAGGCAGGATACAGAACAAGAAGAGTAACAACAGCATCATATCCTTGTTTGTGCCGTAGCAGTAACTGAGCTTTGTCCATCCCAAAACAGCACTGCATCTTTGTTCCTGTCATAACACTAACTCAGCTATAATCCCCTCAAAGGAACAGTATATGCCTGTTTGTGCCATCCAACCTGGCCTTCAGTTTTTGCCAATTGCATATCATATAACTCCCAGTTAATATCTTTACTCATTTTAAGGCCAGTGATATGGTATGGCTTACATACTACATGTCTCACACTACTGGACAGATAACCAGATAACTGATGAAGTACCAAGAAACACATACATGTAAGATAAAGCTGTCTATTTGCAAGCATAATTGTAACTGGTTGTGTGATCACTAAGTTCTCTAAATCCAGACATAATAAAGAGAATTAAATGTACAAATCAGAGCTGATGGTTTGATAGCAGTGTACATTCTGATGCAGCTGGCTGTGTGATGAATGACTTCAGTTCTTTCCGGTAAATCTTTTTGTGTAGCAAAGAGAAATAAGGCATCATTCCTGTTTTCTGAAGCTGTATTGGTGTGGGTGTTCAAATCCTGACCTGTGTATAAATATCTGATGTGTACTGTCATTTTGTACTGTGTAGGTTATATATTGCTTTTCTTGATTTTATGTATGTGTCCCTTATTTTTATTCTCTTTTGCTATTCGTCTTATTTTAATTCCACTTTTGAATGATGTGCCATGTCCCAAAAACAGTATTACTGCACACAGGTTTGACTGAGCGTTCCTGGTTTGTGCAAAGCACAGCATTGTGGAACTAGGGAAAAAATGGACCCCCCCCCCAGGAAACAGACAACCAAAAATAAAAACAGGATGCATTCAACTGCTGCTCTTAGCATGTGTATGTATAGTTTAAGTTCATAGTTTAGTACTAAGCTAACTGCTTTTGCGAGCCATTTTACACCTAGCCAATTATCCCTTGTGAGACTCAAACCCTGCACCTTGGGTTTGTAAGGCAAACACCTTAGCCATTAAGCCACCCTCCCAACCACAATTAGCCATTCTGAAAACCCAGCCTGAAGTAGATATGGTACCGGGTTGCAGTACAGAGTGTGTATCCTTTGCTTTACTGCTGTGGCATTGTTGTTTACAGCAATGAAGTGCAACATAGACAACTGTTTCACCAACATTCTTGTGAAAACAGGTATAAGAGTAGGACTGCCACACACATGTTCCTGGGTTCAAATAAAGCAGATTGCATACAGTATTACTTTTATTAAGTTAGTAATATATGTATTATCACATTTATGATCAAATGTATGACTGCAGGTGTATTGTGTACTATAGTCCTATAAATGTATTCCTGCTGTCTGAATTGGCATGGTTTTCACATTTGCAAATAACACATACACAACTGCCAATAAGTAGCAGGTATACTGTGAGACATTAGCAATGCAGCTTGCATTTGGATACTGCTTAACTATGTGTGAACAGGTGTATCTTGCATGCATTTACACTTTGTTAACTTTCCCATAAATCATCTGCTCACTGTCCTATGTGTCTGTATATATATATATATATATATATATATATATATATATATATATATTACTTGATTATTGGTGCTTATTGTCCATATCATTTTTATGACATAAAACTACATGTGGAAACATTGGAAACTAAGGACCTGATCTAACTATACTTCATATATTTACAATAGATCCATGTGTTGCTCCACCCCCACCCCACCAAACATTACAACCCTGGGGTCTCATTAATTTTTCTACACATATATCAACCAGACTACAAATGTTGTGTGCTTCCTCATAGACAGGACCCGGACCAATCTCGCTCTGTGAAACTCAAACATCCAACTATGCTCAGTAAGGGTACTTGTGTTATTACACAGCTAGTTTTCTAAACAGCTTAGTGCTATTAGCTACTAGCCTCAGATGATGCTATGAAGCGATTAGCCTATGCAATCCTCCCAAGCCATTGTTCCCCACATGACCTGCTGATGTCTTCTGCTATAAATTCACCTGCATTCTTGTATAAATTAGACTTGAGCTGTGGCACTTGCATTAAATACTGTGTTCTGTAGTCTGTGTACTTAGGCAGGGGTTCTGTTCTCATTGCAGTCGAGTGTGTGTGTGTATGTATGTGTGTGTATGTGTGTGTCTACACAGAAGAGCACAAGTGTGTATCCCACAGTTACTTCTCCAATGGCATGTCTTGCCAGTATTTTGATACTTGCACATGCCTGCATATACATTTCATGCAGGCCTCCCAACCTGGTGTCTCCCATGTGGCCTGCTGATATCATCTACTATACACTTGCATTAAGTACTGTGTTCTGTAGTGTGTGCACTTAGATGGGTAGGGGTTCTGTTCTCACTGCAGTCAACTGTGTGTGTGTGTGTGTGTGTGTGTGTGTGTGTGTGTGTGTGTGTGTGTGTGTGTGTGTGTGTGTCTAGTCATCAGAATAGATATGTTATCCTACAGATACTTCTCCAGTGACATGAACTGCCAGTTTTTTGAGACTTTTATAAGCCTATTTCATGCAGGTCTCCCAAGCTCTTGTCTCCCGTATGGGCTGCTGATGTTATCTACTATAAGTTCGCCTGCACTCCTGTACAAATCAGACTTGTGCCATGGGGCTTGCTTTAAGTATTATATTTTGTAGTTTGTGTACTTAGGTAAGTAAGAGTTCGATTCTCACTGCAGTCAACTGGGGAGTAGGTGTGTGTGTGTGTGTGTGTGTGTGTGTGTGTGTGTGTGTGTGTGTGTGTGTGTGTGTGTGTGTGTGTGTGTGTGTGTGTGTGTGTGTGCGTGTGTGCGTGTGTGTGTGTGTGTGTGAGCTGTTGCTGGACATTACAGAGAGCCTTTTACAGAAGCCTGTGGGACCTTGTTATCTTGTCCCCAACAGACACTGCTGATGTCATCATCTATAAAGTGTTATCTGACATACTCCAAGACAGACTTGAGCTATGATGCTTGCATTAAATATTGTGTTCTGTAGTCTGTGTACTTAGGTAAAGATGCTATTCTCACTGCAGTCAACTGGGGGTTAGTGTGTGTGAGCTGTTGCTGGAGAATACAAAGAGCCTTTTGCAGTAGCCTGTGTGACACTGTTATCTTGTCCTCAACAGACACTGCTGATGTCATCAGCTATATCACATTATTGCATATGCAGTCATCTCACCAGGCCATGGTCAGACACTGCGTCAGCCTGTGGGATACTGTTATTTTGTCCTCAACAGACACAGCTGATGTGATCATCTGTAAAGTGTTGTCTGACACACTTCAAGTCAGACTTGAGCTGTGGCACTGGTGTTAAGTATTATGTTCTGTAGTCTGTGTACTTAGGTATGTGTTCTAGCCTCACTGCAGTCAACTGGGGGAGTGGTATGTGCGAGCTGTTACTGGACATTGCAGAGAGCCTTTTACAGCAGCCTGTGGGACACTACTGATGTGATTTGTTATATCACATTATTGCATATGCAGTCATCCCTCCAGGCAACGGTCTGACACTAGCCTGGAGGTCAGTCAGACATCACATCTTCCTATACCAGGCAGACAACAGTGACATTTCTTTTAATCTATACACATACATCATGCCATGGTTTTTAGGCCCTGTGTTATCCTGATGAGAAAGCCCTGTGGTCTGTCCAGCTCCTGCTTTTTTATTTAAAAAATCTGTTCTGCTGTATTTTGTTGCTATATTTAATTTAGGAAAAAATTGTGCTGATTTTTATTCTGTTGCCTATTTAATGCAATGAAAAAACAGGAAAGTGATGAAATGGGGAACAAGCAGGGGAAAACCTGCAGAGGACAGGGAACAACGAAGGACAATCACAAAGCATTCTTTAGCTATGTCCACAACCTCAAAGGCAATACACATTTGTGTGCAGAGCTCATTGTAAATGGAGCTACATATACTGAGCCAGAGGACACAGCAAATCTCCTGGCTGATAAATTCCATATTTACCCTTCTCTCCCCTTTGACCTTCCCTCAAGAAATATCATCAAATATAACTCCCACTACTATCACTAGGGAATAGGTCCTTAACACTCTCTCTGTGACCAAGAACAGTGCATCAATGGATCCAGATAATATCCCAGGATGCCTTCTAAATAGCATGAAATATGACCTATCAAGGCCTCTGGAATTACTATTTCACTGTAGCCTCCAGACAGGTTTTGTGCCTCATGAATGAAGAAAGGCAACAGTCATCCCTCTGCACAAAGCTGGGCCATCTATAGACCCTTGAAACTATTATATGCAAAGCCATGGAAAGAATTATCATGGAGATGATCAATAGAGGTATAGTAAACCTGCAGACACTGGACCCAACCCAGTTTGGTTTCAAGTTCAGATCATGCTTACTCAGCCTGGTGGACTTCTTTGAGAAGGTCATCAAAGCAATAGATGAGGGAAAAATTGTTCACATTGCCTAACTTGAACTGGCCAAGGCATTTTACACCATACTCCCATGCAGGCATTGTTGACAAACTCAGGAAGTTAGGTACAAATCCATATGTCACCCAGTGGATAGCCAGCTGGCTCACAGACATGACCCAGGAAGTTAGAATTGGGGAGTACACCTCTACAAAGAGGCCAGTCACAAGTGGAGTCCCTTGGGGATCAGTCCTTGGCTGCTCCTTTCTGGCATTTACTTCTCAGAAATCAAGGCCAGTGTCAGTTGTCTCTGGCTAATTAAATTTGCAGATGATTGCAAATTAGGAGCTTTCACTGAATCTCACACTGGCACAAATGTTCTCCAGGAGGGGCTGACACAGACATGCAACTGGTGTCAGAGCCATGGACTAAAACTAAATGCCAAGAAATGCATAATAGTATCCTATGGGAAGTCATACATCCCTGGTAACTATCATATTGACAACACACCCCTTAGAGTTGACCCAGTAGTCAGGAACATAGGGACCACACATAGATAGAAATCTAGCCTTTGACCATCATGTGTCTACAGTGGTGAGAAAATCATTCTATTTTGTGTAACTTATAAACAAATGTAGGCATCTAAGTTCAAGAAAGTCATTGTTCTGCTGTATTCAGCATTCATCGGCCCTATCACCGAGTACAATGCCCCCTTTGGTATGTACCTAACCAGGCATATCCAACAATTGAAATGTTCACAGAGCTTTCTCACTAAAAGAATACAGGGCATAAGTAAAATGTCCTATGTAGACTGCCTCAAGGCCCTATCCCTGTATTCTGTCTCCTACAGGCTTTTGAGAGGAAATCTTTGCTGGCATACAGGGCATTGTCAGACCCCACTCTGATGGACCGCCTGCATATCCACAAAACAAACAGCACCAGAATTACCTGTTCTAAAGACTTAAACCTTGCCTGTGATATACATAGGACCTCCTGGAGGGATAAGTTTTTATCCCAGAGTTTACGGGATCCATGGAATAGACTCACTATCCATGTGAAGCAGAGTTCCTCCTTTACCAAATTCAAGTGCAGCTTGGACAATTAGATAGGAAACTGGAAATTCATCACTAGTTTGGCACCTATGTCTCCAATGGACACAAGTAACATGTACATGATTCATCTCCCAGGCCCATGCTTACACTTATCAAACTTGTCAGAGATTTGGGATGCATGGCTAGGCTTACAAATGCCCTTATAGTCATTACCCTAGTAAACAACTATGAACCTATGAACCTATGAAAAAAGGGAGAACATTAGTAACTTCATATGTGACATACAAAGCATTGATTCAATTATTTTCCTCTATTCTGTACCTTTACTTTTAATACTACAAACTCCTAACACATTAGGACTACCCATTTCATAGTAGATGCACACTACAGTGCAAAGTGCAGGCAGCAATCCTTGATGTGGGCATATATTGCACATATGCGTGTTCCAACCCATTTGTGTCACTGGTCTGAACTTACATTGCAATTCTGATGAAAAACTTAATATTGTATAATTTGGAAGTGTAGTTTTTGAACTCACAACCACTGAATACTCTCTAATACCGTAATGTTATTTTGTCATACAGGCTACTGCATGCAGACTTTACTTTTACAGTTTACTCATGCCTGCTCACTGTTATTTTACACAATGGAACTATTGTTTTCTGCTACAGACTAAGGCATGCACACTTTCTTTTACAGTTGAGATATGCATGGTCAGTTTGATACAACTGAATTAAATACCATATAAGCTATCTTTAACTTTTAATGCTACATATACCTCTCAAACTCTTAGAACAAGAAATGTGAACAAAGGCCAACAACATGGGAGGACAAGGCGCAAAAATAGGAACATAAATGTTAAATATTGTTCTTATAAACTTAGAAATTTGCTATAGTGACAGGGTTGGTTTTAACATAACATTTTCTGAAAGATTTGAAGTCTAAAACTCAAATGTATGCCATTATTTAGTGACTTTAGTCTTCAGATCATCCAAGTAATTTGCCAGAAAACCACAAATTTTATGATGAACAAACTAAAAACACAATCCTAAATTCTGGACATTCTGCGAAAATCTGGAGAGTTGAGAGGTATGATATTGAAATAACAGTACTGTTTTAATGCATAAATGCTACATGCTGCTCACAACCATGCCAGTCGTACAGCATGAGACCTCACATTCAATGGTCTAGCCATGGTAAATAAACAGAACAGAACAGAATACCATTATGAATACCAGTCTTGCTATATTCAGCTTTTAACTCTTATAATTAGTCACTGTAATTGATATTTACACATCTGTGGGGTGTCCTCCATCTGAAATTCCCTGATCCAATGGTCAAGGGTATCCTGCTTCCTCCTACAGAGATCATGAAAATGATGACGCCATTGTTCCTCAGTGCGAGGGATACCTGTATCACTGATCAAAGCCCCGCAAATATTTTTCCAGGCTTCAAACTATTATACTGAACCCTGAATAGTACTCATGTTCCTTAACTAGGAGTCCAACAGACACTTTGGACTCCTGAACACCTCACCTTTGTGCTTGGAAATGCACTCCCTCAGCACAAACACATGACAGCCTATCATAGATCAAGCCTAATGCAGAATGAGTCTTTCCCGCCAATTGACTTTTTTATACTGATGTTTTCTCACAAACTGCATGTTTCACACTTACTGAGAATGCACTTTTTGGTTTTGCAACATTTGAAAAAGCAGCTTGCTGCTTACCATCATGCAAGCACAGTACCCAAGGGTGTGAACTTTTGTACAACGTGTTTCCATGATGGTAAGTAATGTGCAACACTGGCAATAAATGCAGTTCAAGGCTATGTGATATACAGGCACTTGTACAAGTATGTTAGTCAATTGGGAAGGCCATATTAGTCCAGACAGCACAAATATACTTTCATGATAACACTAGACAGTATATTCATACTCATACATGCGATAATACATGGACAATACATAGATAAATAAATAAGTTAATAAATGACCACAGAAAGAAGAGTAAAGTGCCGAATACCACAGAACTACTACACCCGGAAATGGCACCAGGAAGCAATAAGGACCCAGCATTAGTTAAGCGATAAAATTATAAAATTAACTGATGAGCAGAAACATAAAAAAACTGTTTACAAACGCATTCCAAACCAAAACAGCATTTTTCTCGTAAACTACAACTTTATCAGATATCCCATCCATCCCTTCTGAATGTTTAAATACCCTTAATGAGCATACAATTATCTGATTAAACACATTAATTAAAGAAACATTTTATAAAAAAAAAATTATATAAAACACACCAGCTTTACTCATATTCTCTACCTCTCCTTCCTAACCATTAATTTCATGTGAAATACCATTCAGGTCATACCTGAACTCAAGATTTACTATCAATAACTTACATTTAAATGCTTAAAATTTTACATTACACTTCCCCAAATCCTAAATATAATCTTACAATACCATCTTGGGGCTTCTCCAAACATCACATTAAACAATACTATAAAATACAAATTCACATAAAAACATTAAAAGTCCAGCTAAAATGATATATATATATATATATATATATATATATATATATATATATATATATATATATATATATATATATATATATATATACCTAACTTCCTGAACCCCTTATTTAGTTCATTCAAACTCAAAGCCTCACCGCTCTTAACTTTAAAACTGGGGCAACAGGCACTGCCTCATTCAGTCCAGGATGCCTGTTGGCCTCTAAAATAAACTGCCAATATACCTCTCTGAACTCGATCTTTGTTTCCCAAAAACAAACTGTCTTGTTCAATCTTTTCTATCACAAAGAAAGAAAAAGATGCCTGTGCACAAACCACCTTGTGTGTATACAGGGCATTCCTTACATCCTTACACTGGATGTCATATAAATGTTCATAAATTCTTCTTTTTAGCTTCTGTGTCATCTTCCCCATACAGAAGGCATCACATTTTTTACACAAAGCCAGATAAACCAGCCCCATACTTTCACAATTAGCAAAACATCTAGATTCCAACACTCTATCTCTTGCTTTTAAAAACAGAGATTCCCTGTTGTTTATGTATGGACACTGGGGACAGGCTCCACACTTATATGTGCCCATTCTCTTACTAGTGTTATTACCCTTATTCCTACATTTATCATTTTCAAGTATTTCCTTAGCATTATACCCTTTTCTAAACATAAAGTTTAGGGATTCCTTAAAAATCTTTTCTAATCCAGAAAAATGTGAAATTGTTTCCCAATTCTTACTAATAATTTCTTTAATAATATAAGTATTACTATTAAAAATTATAATAAATGCCCCTTTATAAGTGTCAAATCCATCTTCTTCATCCTCATTCCCTTTATTTACTTCCTTCCTATGGGATTCTCTACCTCTAACCCAAGCATAAGTCCAAATTCACCCTGCCTTTCTTTTTTTATTTCTTCCATGATCTCCCTTATCAATTTGTTTTGAATATTTCCTTTCCAGAAATATTTTCTTAATCTTGTCACATTAGTCCAGGAAATCCACATCCTTTGAAGTCACCCTAGAGCCTCAAATAAATGGTCCCCTAACAATATTCTTTTTTTGTTTGAAGGGATGGGTACTAGTGAAATATCAATAGGCATTTGTAAAGGTGTATTTTCTATAAACTGTTGATTTAAACATTTAAAACCATCTACCTTATGGATAGGAACATCTAACTAATTCATCTTGTCCCTAACAATATGACAAGTGAACTTTAGGAATTCAGTGGTATTGTTAATATACCCTAAAAATTTATTAAGCTCTTCTTCCATTCCTATCCAAAAATATAAATGTCATCCAAAGGTACCTCTTGTATAAATTCCACTTTTCCATGTACCTGGAATTAAAGATGTACTTTTTCCCCATAATAATAACATTGTATTAGCATAAGTGGGGATGCAACAAGCTCCCGTTGCCACCATACTTACCTGCTTATAAAATTCTCCCTCAAAGAACAGAAAATTATTATTCAAAACCAGTTCCATAAGTTCTAAGCATACCTTAAATTCATCATTTGTTAATTGTCCCTTCCTTAACATTGCCTCTTCAAACCATTCAAGACCAATCCCATGAGGGATCACACAAAAAGATCTTGAATATCATAGTCACAAAAATCAAGTCGTCCTTGTAAAGTTCCTTACTGATACGCCTTAAAAAATCCCATGAGTCCTTTAGAATATAATTTTGTTGAACCCATACCTTTTTAAACTTCAAATCTAAATATTTAGCCAAAGGGAAAGTCTTTGAATCATTCGCTGCCACAATCAGTTTAAAAGGGGGGTCCATAACATTCTTATGTACTTTATGAATTCCAAACAAGGATGGTCTTACTAGGTTTTCTATAAATAAATAATTAAATGTATTTAAAGTTATCATTTTATATTTCAGTAATTTCTTCAATGCAAAATCAACCCTATGGTAGGCAATATTGATCTCATTCTTAGAGACCCTTATATATTTCCTATCATAATTCAACAATTCCATCATCATGGGATATTTCTGCCTCTTAAATAAATTTTCAGTTGTGCACTTCCTTTGCTTTATTTTAAAAATTCAAATTGCTTAAATTGTAAAGTTTTGACTGCATTTACTGTCCAGGGACACACACTCAAGTGTGTTAGCCTTTCCTCTGCTTATTTACTGTTTTACTGCATTGTTTAGACTGTTTTAATAAAAATAAATACTATCTTGTTTGCTCTTTTCCTGCCTTTCCTAGCTAGTATAGTCCAGATCCCAGGCTTTGTTGGTTTCAGGGCCTTAGTTTCTGTGTTCAGAGCTATCCATACCTTGCTGTGGTAGAGGGAAGTCCTATTGCTTACCAGTGGGAGTGATGAGCATTGCACTGCCTATCTAACATGAGAGGAGTGGTTTCCAGCCCTGAAATTGTAATTGTATTGGCCAGTTCAGACTGATTTCTATCTCTTTCAACTTTCTGGCACAAAAACATGTGTTTGAATGCTTTTGAGCATCGCACAGTACCACAGGGCTACATTTAAACTATTCCCGGTGCCAGATCGTTTTTGTTAACTGCACTCCTCAGAAAGCTTTTAAAGTAGACTAGCTACTAACTGTACTGTATTCCATCATTTTTGCTACATAAAGAATGTTATCCATTAACACAATCCCACCTGCCTTATGAGGTTTCATAACTCTTAAAAGGTCATTGCTTCTTAATTCTTCTAACAACATCTTTTCATCCATCAACAAATTTGGGGTGACTTTATTAACCCCTAATTTTTCCCTTAATTCCTTTTCCACAAGTGCAAGGACTATGGGAAACATGAATCAATTAGATGTAATAAGCCTTGTTCAACTTGTAATTATTGTTCATAGGTTCTTAGGTGTGTAGTAGACTAATGGCCCTGGGGCCTTTACAAGCCTAGCCCATAGCATTACTCTGACATTGTGCTACCCGACCTTAGTTCCCAATGCCTCTGTCGAGTAGAGCCACTGAAGTGATCCCCAGGGTGAATTTTCTATTTCCCATCCACTCATCAAGATTTCTCTTGAAGAGGGCCAGTGAGGTGCTCTGTTTGACAAGTGAAATACCATAATATAAAACTGAAAGCGGATGGCAAATGTGCTTGGATTTTTAAGAGGAAATGTAAAAAGTTAGAAAGGGACATTATACAATATCAGGATAATCAGGGCTATCATAAGCCTAAGACCCCATGCAATATAGGAACAGTAGGAGAAATTATGATGAGAGTCAAAATGTTAGAAGGGAGGGGAAAAGGGATAATTTTCATAGGTTTGAGCAGGATGATAGAAATCTACCTTATCAAGGAAATTTTCAGGGCCCTTTAGAGTACCCTACGTTATGGAGATTGGAGAGACTGAAAACCAAAACACCAGTGCAATATTATTACAATCAAGGGAGGGCAACAGAGAGGGGGGTGATACTAACTAGTACCTTGAATTATAATTTTGGACATAGTTTATTTTGAGGAAACTGCAAACATGATAGTGAGGGAAGGGTCCAGGTATACGTACAACAATTTTAATATTTACAATTACAGTGGATTGGAAGTGAATGAGGTATTTTTTTAAGTTATTTATTAAGGGCTTAAAATGTATTCCTAGTAGGAAAACATAAATAAGTAAGGTTTTAATAGACCTGAAGCTTTTTCTTAGAAATAAATATTTGGAACTTATCCAATTTTCTCAAGAAAAAGATAGAAGCCCTGTTAAGAAGGAAAAGTACATAACAACCCATCCTTAAATTCACAATTAAAACGTATTGAAGCACTTGTGGAAAAGGAATTAAGAGAAAAATTAGGGGTTAATAAAGTCACCACAAATTTGTCAATGGAAGAAAAGATGTTAGAAGAATTAAGAAGCAATGAGCTTTTAAGAGTTATGAAACTTGATAAGGGGGGTGGGATTCTGTTAATGGATAACATTCTTTATGTAGTGAAAATGATGGAATTGTTGAATGATGACAGGAAATATATGAGATTCTCTAATAATGAGATCAGTATTGCCTACCATAGGGTTGATTTTGCGTTGACGAAATTACTGAAAGATGAAATGATAGATCTAAATACATTTAATTATTTATTTACAGAAAACCCAATAATACCATCCTTGTTTGGAATTCCTAAAGTACATAAGAATGTTATGGACCCTCCCCCCCTTTAGGCCGAATGCGGCAGCAATTGGTTCAAAGACTTTCACTTTGGCTAGGTATTTAGACTTGAAGTTAAAAACATATGGGTTCAACAAAATGATATTCTAAAGGACTCATGGGATTTTTTTAAGGAGTATCAGTAAGGAGTTTTATAAAAAAGACTTGATTTTTGTGACTGTAGATATTCAAGATCTTTTTAGTGTGATCCCTCATGGGATTGGTCTTGAATTGTTTGAAGAGGCACTGTTAAGAAATGGACAATTAACAAATGATGAATTTAAAGTATACTTAGAACATATGGAACTGGTTTTGAATAATAATTTCCTGTTCTTTGAGGGCCAATTTTATAAGCACCTAAGTGGGGTGGCAATAGGATCTGGGTTGCTCCCATATTTATGCTAATATAGTGTTATCAGTATGGGAGGGAAAATACTTCTTTAATTCCAGGTACATGGACAAGTGGAATTTATACAAGTGGTACCTGGATGACATTTGTATTTTTGGACAAGAATAGAAGAAGAGCTTAATGAATTTTAGGGTATATTAACAGCACCACTGAATTCTTAAAGTTCAGTCATCATATTTGTAGGCATAAGATGAATTATGTAGATGTTTCTGTCCATAAGGTAGATGGTTTTAAAGGTTTAAAGCACAGTTTATAGAAAATACACCTTTTCAAACTTATATTTATATTTTACTTGTACAAATCCCTTCAAACAAAAAATACAATATTATTAGGGGACAATTTATTTGAGGGTCTAGGACGGCTTCAATGGATGAGGATTTCCTGGAGGAATGTGAGAAGTTTAAGAAAATGTTTCTGGAAAGGAAATATCCAAGACATTTGATAAGCGAGGTCATGGAAGAAATAAAAAATAGGCTGCGTAAATTTCTACCTATTTTGGGGTTGGAGGTACAGAATCCCCAGAGGAAGGAAGTAAATGATGTGAATGAGGCTGAAGAAGAAGGAATTGACACTTATCTAAGGGCATTTATTATAAATATTAATAGTGATCCTTATATTATTAAAGAAATTATCAGTAAGAATTGGAAAAAAATTCATATTTTTCTGGATTAGAAAAGATTTTTAAGTAACCCCTAATGTTTGTGTTTAGAAAAGGGTATAATGTTAAGGAAATACTTGAAAATGACAAATATAGGAATATGGTGAATACCACTAATAAGAGAATAGGCACATATAAGTGTGGAGCCTGTTCCCAATGTCCATACAGTAGGGAAACTATGCTTTTGAAAGCAAGAGGTATAGTGTTTGAATCTGGATGTTTTGCTAATTTGAAAGTATGGAGGTGTTTTATTTGGCTTCCTGTAAAAAATGTGATGCCTTCTATGTGGGGAAGATGGCACAGAAGCTAAAAAGAATTTATGAACATTTATATGGCATCCAGTGTAAGGATGTAAGGAATGCCCTGTATAAACACATGGTGGTTTGTGCACAGGCCTCTTTTTCTTTCTTTGTGCTAGAAAAGATTGAACAAGACAGTAGTGAAGGTTTTTGGGAAACAAAGATCCAGTTCAGGGAAGTATATTGGCAGTTTATTTTAGAGGCCAATAGGCATCCTGGACAGTATGAGGAAGTTTTGCTTGCCCCAGTTTTAAAGTTAAGAGCGACAAGATTTTAAGTCTGAATAAACTAAATAAGGGATTCAGGAAGTTAGGTATATAAAGATATATTAATCTTTGAATTTATAACTGAATGCATTTTAGTTGGACTTTCAATGTTTGGAATTTTTTATGTGAATTTGTATTTTATAGTATTGTTTATTGTACTGTTTGGAGAAGCCACAAGATGGCAGCATAGGATTATATTTAGGATTTGGGGAACTGTAATGTATTTTTATTCTCCAATGATATTTTATTAGTTTATATAAGAGGTAACCAACAATAAAATCATGACAATACTAGAGAGAAATGTTCATGCACAGTGGATACATAGTTGAAAATCCTCTTAACATTATATACCTCTCATAAACCTTGGTTAAAAAAGACTATATACAAATATAGGGTCTATGTTAGATATTCGAACGCTTAAATGTTCAACTCTCTAAAGGTCGACCGTTAGAGATCGAACATTTCAGTGTTCGAATATTAATAAAAATTAAAAAAAAAAAACTGAAAAAAAAAAGCTAAAGGGTGTAAGCAAGGGGGGCAAGCCCCCTGCACCCACCACACACCCCACTACTTAAATATACCAATTTTGAGATCATGCAACATTGTAGGGAATGGGAAATTTTCCATTCCTGCACTGTAGTGCACTGAAGTGTGGTATATTTAAGTAGCGGGGGGTGTGCAGGGGGGCTTGCCCCCCTGCCTAAACCCTATTCTTTTTCTTTTTTTTATTACTATTATTTGTATTACTATTTGAACATTTAAATGTTCACTCTCTAATGGTCGACCTTTAGAGATTCAAATATGTAAGCGTTTGGATATCTAACATAGAACCCAAATATATATACAGATATATAGTGCTACTGCAAAACCCTAGGAGAGGGAGCCAAGTAGATCTGATAAAGCCCTAGGTGCCTGAAAAAATAATGATAATTATGGTAGGAATAATGATAATAATAATAATAATAATAATAATAATAATAATAATAATAATAATAATAATAATAATAATGAGGGGACATAACAAATCTCACTAAATGAGTAGAGTCATCAAGTTTAATGATTACACAGTTATACAATCTCCCTGAATGATATAAAAAATCAGGTTCCAAAATTTTTGATAGTAGCCTTGTTTGTTAGGATTCTTTAAAAAGATTTTTTGTGAGGATATGTATTTTATCGCTAGGTTCTTGAAACCTCTCCGGGATAGTTTCGTGTGATCCACCCAATTTTTGGTTATGTAAAATTTAATTAATAGACAAAGGGTGATAAGAACATGAAATTTTAGTTTGGGTAGTCTAAGATCAGTAACATGTAAGAGCGCTAGTTCCCATGATAGGGTAGATTTTTGATATCCCATTTTTTTCTAGGGGAAGTGTTGTTTGTCTTTCGGCTTTTCCCAATTAGGGGTTGCCACGGCGGAACTCCGGTCTGCTAATGATTGGCAGTTCGTTTTTATGGTGTCAAGTTGCCAGCCCAACGCCCGACCTTCAACGAAGGCACGCCCATTCAAGGCATGTCTTTTGAATGCCCACTCGACCGTGGGGAGGACATGCAGACTCCACACAGAAGGTGCTCTCAACCCAAGCCGAGAATCGAATGGGAGAACCTCTTGCTGTGAGGCAACAACGCCACCGCTGCACCACCACTGCATAATTTTAAACATTTAAATGTAAATTATTGATAGTAAATTTTTGAGTTCAGGTATGACCTGAATGGTATTTCACTTCTTTTTAATCGTTAGGAAGGAGAGATAGAGAATATGAATAAAGCTGGTATGTTTTACATAAAATTTATTTATAAAATGTTTCTTTAATTAATGTGTTTAATTGAATAATTGTATGCTCATTAAGGGTATTTAAGCATTCAGGAGGGATGAATGGGATATTTGATGACGTCATGGTGTACAACAAAAACTCTGTGTTGGTTTGGAATACGTTAATAAAGACTTTTTTTTTAATTATTTTTCTGCTCACCAGTTCATTTTATATTTTATTGCTTAACTAGTGGTTGGTCATCATTGCTTCCTGGTGTCATTTTCATGAGTAGTAAGTCAATAACTGACACAATATTAGTGTCTCAGCCCTCATACATATAAATATTAATATAGCTACAAAATGTCAAGTGTTAGAAATGAGAGTGACTAAAATGTGAAGTGAAACAACATTAACTGCATATGCAATATGCTGTATTCAAACCCTGGACTTTGTGTACAGTAGTCCTACACCTATACAGGTGTTGCCACAAGAAGGTTGAGAAAACAGTTGTGTATCTTGCACCTCATTGCTATAATCTGCATGGTCACAACAGTAAAACAAAGACTGACCACCCTATACTGGAACCCAGGACTATCTGCACTCCAGACCTACACTTTACACCTGCTGCAACAGGATTACTTACATGACATTCTCTATCTTAATATTCACTGTACAGTTCTTATTGTTAATCCCCACACAACACCCCTTACCTATGGCCAATACTATTAATTGAAAGCATCTGGTTAATGTTTGTGGCTGTTTGGGTCCTGTCAGCAACTTGGGTGGTCCATTCATCCAGTTTGTGCACTACCGCTCTTCATGCAAACCAAATGACCACAGCCAAACAAGTTTGTGTTAAGCTGCACATTGTGCAAACACTGGCTGTAAAATATATGCATATATATATATATATATATATATATATATATATATATATATATATATATATATGAGTCTACTTTACATGGTCGGCATTTCAGAAAGTTGACTTTCATATGGCCACGACCATATGATCGACTTTCAGAATGTCAACCATGTAAAATAAACATAAAAACACAACAAACACTTACCTTAAGCTATTAGCAGGGAGGGTCTGCCCCCCTGCACCCCCCCACCCCCCCATAACTTTAATATACCAACTCCAAAATAGCTCTACAGTGCGGAAGTGGGAAACTTTCTCATTCCGCACTGTGCAGAGATAGCGGTTCCCCAGGGTAGGCTTTTCAAAAGTCGATCATATGATCTTGGCCATATGAAAGTCGACTTTATGAAAAGTCGACCATGTGAAGGGGACATATCGGCCCTAGGGCTTATACAAGCTTAGCCATAACAATTCTCTGGCAATTTTTTCCCACAACATTTGCTTCCCTGGACCCCTGTCTAGCAGGGCAACTGACATGAACCCCGGAGTGAATTTTCTATCTCCCATCCAATCGTCAAGGTTCCTTTTGAAGATGGCCAAAGAGGCACTCTGCTTGACATGTATGGACAGTCTATTCTAGAGTCTGGGGAGTCTCTGAGTCTGGAACCTATCCCTCCAGCATGTTTTGTTCATTGTGATGACAAGATTTAGATCCCTTTTGAGTGTGGCTCTGAGGGATTGGGATTTCTTTAAGTGTAGCATGTCCAACAGTTCTGGGTTTGACATGGCCTTGTATGTTCAGCACAGATTGCCTCTGAGTAGACGATATGCGACAAGAGTATAGCTGGAGTTTTTTTAGATGGTCAGCATAGGGCATTTGCTTTAGGTCTGTGATTCTTTTAGTGAGGTATTTTTGCGGCCTTTCCAGTTGTTGCAGATGTCTTTAGAGATACATACCAAACGGGGTGTTGTATTCTATAATTGGTCTAATGAGGGATGAGTACAGTGGGACAATGACCTCCTTTTTTCTGGATGAAAAGCGCTTAGTGATGAGGTGTGCCACATAGAATGATTTCCTGATTGTTGTGGTGATGTGGTTATCAAAGGTGAGACCACTGTCCACCTGTGTCCCTAAGTCTCTTATCACACTTTTGGTGTTTAGTGTACTGCCACCTATGTGGTAATTCATGGGTGCATGTTTTTTCCCATAGGGGATAACCATGCATTTCTTGGCATTGAACTTGAGTCCATGGTTCTGGCACCAAGCATCTGTTTTTGTAAGGCCCTTTTGTAGAATATCCACATCATTTGGGGATTCAGTAATGGTTCCTAGTTTGCAGTCATCTGCAAATGTTAGCCAGAGTCCCTTAATATTGACCTGTACTTCAGAGAAGTAGATGCCAAACAAGAGCGGTCTCAGGACTGAACCCTGAGGTACTCCACTTGTCACTTGTCTGGAACTGGATTTGGAGTCGGCTACTTTTACAGTGTGGATTCTGTCAGTAAGCCAGTTGGCAACCCATTGAGTTATGTAGGGATTAATGCCCAGCTTAGTAAATTTATCTATGATTCCAGAGTAAGAGATGGTGGTGAAGGCCTTGGTGAGGTCCAGATAGGCTGTGTGGACCCCCTTACTCTTGTCCACAGCTCTGCAGACTGAGTCAAAGAAGTCAGTCAGGATCAGTTGACAAGATCGGCCCTTCACGAACCCAAACTGGGCAGGGTCCAGTGTTTGAAGGTTGCTAATGTCTTTTATTTATAAGTTCCACGATAATATGTTCCATGGCATTTCAGATCAGGCTCGTCAGACTGATGGGAGGGTAGTTCCCAGGATCCAAGGTGGATCCCCCCTTGTGGAGTGGGATAACTGTAGCTGTGAGTCACTCAGTGGGCAGGAAGCTTGAGGTGAGGCTATGATTAAACATGACACTTAGGTGAGGTGCCAGTTCATTTTGTAGTTCATGTAGTACACAGCCCAGGATGTCGTTTGATCCCATGGATGCTGTATTCTTAGCTTTGGAGAGTGAGTTTTTTACCCGTGTGTCCATTATTACCAGAATTTGGCAATCTTTCAATATTGAGATGGGCCCTTTAAGAGGTAAGGGGGGGTGAAGTTAGCACTGAATTGATCTGCCAGGATATTGGCAATATCCTTGGGATCAGTATATTTAATGCCATTCATTTGTAGCTCAGAGCAGACCTGAGCATTGCCATTTAGATTCTTGACATAGCTCTAGAATGCCTTGTGGTTGTCTTTGGAATCTTTGGCAATTTTATTTTCGTAACTAGCTTTGGAGGATTTTATGAGGGATCTCAGCTTCTTACTGAGGCTGATAAAGGAGTTTTGTGCATGCTGGGATTTTCCTCTTTTCTGCAACGATTTCTTCCTTTTGTTGTAAAGTTTGTTTATGGCAGGGGACCATCAGATTTGCTTCCTTTTTTTTTGAGGAGAGCATCTTAGTTTTATTTGGGATGGAACGATTCATGCATGAGTGAATGTGCTCGTACAGTGCCTTAGTGTAGGATTCAGCAGTTGAACTTTCAGTTCCCGTATCCATGGGTGTCATGAAGTTTTTCACTTCAGACTTGAGTAGCATGAAGTTGGCTTTGCAGATGTTTTTTACAGAGGTTTCCTTACTGGGGCATGGGGAAGGGATGCTGATGTCAAGGGTGATTAGATTATGGTCAGACCTAACCAACGAGGGGGTGACCATAGGTGTGGAGCATCGATTTTCCATGTTGGTAATGATCAGGTCTAGGATATTGGAGCCCCTGGTGGGACTATGGATTAGTTGATCCAGGGCATTGGAATTTATGAATCCCAAGAACTGTTGGGCAAAGGTGTTGGTACAGGAGTAGTTTTCCCAGCTAATGACAAGGTAATTGAAATCACCCAATATTAGGGTATTTGGTTGTATCTTAATATTTTCCAGTATGTTTAGAAAGGTGTAGTGAGAATCTTGGGGCATGGTGGGGGATCTGTAGCAAACTACAATTTGGATTTCAGTCTTTCCTAATGTTAGTTGCACCTGGAGAATTTCAGACACATTGTGTTGGGCAACTCGCCTGGTGGTGTGAATATCCTTGGTGAATATGGACACTCCTCCACCTTTAGTGTTTCGGTCCTGGTTTGGTGGCCAAAAAGTGTGGTAAGAGTTGTAGCCTGGTATTGCAGGGGTGCTCTCTGTAGCCTTGAACCAGGTCTCAGTTACGGCACAGATATTGATGTTCTTCATTTTTAGGAGTGCCTCGAGAGAATGCATTTTGAGATTTAGACTTCTAACATTGAGTAGCATTACCTTTAGATTTAGCATGCTTGTACCTGTTGTGGTGGTGGTTTTGCCCTTTGAACTTTGCCTAAAAAAGGAACTATAGGGGTGGCAAGAGCCTTAGCCAGTAACCTGAATTCCAGGGGCAACAGGTGCAGACCATCTCTGGCAAAGCATCATGGTCTGTTGATCATGTCATCCCAGGCAGACAGATACTGGATTCCCTTTGAATGACACCAGAAACTTAGCCAATTGTTGAAGTCAGACATTTTGTCCTTATACTGTGGTATCATTATGGGTGTAGACAGGATGCTACTCAGGGCTAGGGTCATACCTGCCTGGGCCACGTTATCCAAGAGCTCTTTCATGTCTCTTTTCATGTAGTCCAGAGAGGTATGTCTCAAGTCATTTACTCCAACATGAACAGTGACAGAGTCATATTTGTACTTGCTGTGGAGTGACTTAAGTGCATCCATTATATGATGGATCTTGGCACCTGACAGGCAGCTGACTGTAATTTTCTCCTTCTTCAGCCTGGTGTGTGGGACATCAGTGTGCCTGACTATAGAGTCACCTATGACTAAAGTGGTGGGTACATTGTCTTGCCTTAGGGGCTGTTGTTGGGTGGCACATTGGTGTTATGAGCTATGTGACACTTTGGTTGTGATTAGTGTTTGTTTGTGTTTCAGCTTGGGAGGTCCTTGTTGCTTGGGCAGGTTACTGTTAAGGGCCTCTGCATATGAGGGTTTAGTGCTGCTATGTGAGAGTGTTGGTGGTGTAGGTTTAGAAGGGCTATGTGTTGCTTGAGGTGTAGTTCGGGTGTTAACCTTCTCCTCTTGACTGTCTAGCACAGTCTTGTGTGGATAGAGCTTTGCTTCCAGTTTGGCTATGTAAGTACATCTCTCACAGGTTGTAGTGTTAGGTGGTAGGAGGAGAGGGCTGTCTGTGTACATGAGCCAATTGGTCCAATGACCCAGTATGCCCAGATTCACCAGGTGGACAGGAGAAATCACCGGAAGCTGAACCTCGAACATGCCTGCTTTGGTGCTTTTTTTTATAAAGTACAAGAGTTGTTTTCCCTTACCTTAGCAAGGTACTTTGCAATAATAGGCTGTTTAGTGCCTACAATTAATTTTTCCTTATTAACAAAGAGATTTGAGTGCTTGTATCAGTTTAAGGCTTCCTAGTGCTTTCCAGCAGGTTTTAGAGCAAGTGCTAGTCACACGGATGCTTAAAGGTAAGATGAAAAAATGGTTTATCCTAAACATTGTAGTGTGCACTAGAGAAGTTAGATGTGAAAGTAGGTAACTTAAGTTTTGCCTGTCTAAAAAGTTAAGTTTTAGTGGAGAGTCACTATTTTTAAAACAGCAAGATAGATTGAAAAGGGGTGGTCACTTTTGTATTCTGGTACTATGGAATACAGTAGGATGGCCAATACATTTAAATAGTTGAAGGGGAGTGATTTCACAAAATGATAATGTTGCACTTACTCACACCAGCCAGTAAAAGCAGAGATGAAATGAGATATATGGTCAAATTAACATAAGGGGCAGGCAACTAGAAAGACAGTGGTGTTTAAAACACTTGAGAGGGTGGGGGAAAAAAAATTCTGCCTGACTCACAAGAGACCGGGCTGTGGTCTCTTTTCAAGTTTTAATATGCAGTTACAAGCAGAATACAAGTAAAACACAAGGTAAAGAAAACAAATCACAGTTTTCAAAATAGAAAAAGGAAATAAAGTAATACAAAATACATCAAATAAAAAGCAAACTAACCTTTCCCTCACATCAAAGTGTAGCAGAGTCTGGGTAAGCTTTTCTAGTAAAAAAAAAAAATATATATATATATATATATATATATATATATATATATATATATATATATATATATATATATATATATATATATATATATGTAAATGGTTCTATCTTAGTACATCGACATTTCGAAATAGTGAAAACGAATTAACCGACACCAGAACATCGAAAGTCACGTCACCGATGCCAGAAGATCGACAAGGCAGAAGACCGACGGAGGAAGACACCGACGCTGAGAACACTGCGATGGGGAAAGGATGTGTAAGTATGCGGTAGTGACGGCCGTTAGGGTGCGAGTAAGGTAAGTGTGCGATGTTGACAGTCTGTAGGGATAGGGGTGGGATAAGTGAGTTAGGGTTAGGGCGCGGGTTAGGTGAGTGTGCGAGTAAGGTAAGTGTGCGATGTTGGTGTTTTGTAGGGGTAGGGGTGGGATAAGTGAGTTAGGGTTAGGGCGCGGGTTAGGTGAGTGTGCGATAGTGACGGACCTTAGGGTAAGGGTTTGGGTTAGGGTTGTAGATAGTTGTGTATGTATGGGTTAGTGTTCGTTTGTAAGGATTTTGGTGTGCTTGTGTTGTGTGTGTTGGTGTTGGATAGGGGATGTGTTTTGTTTGTTGGTATGATGTGTCGGGTGTATGCGATGTCATGTTTGTGACATGTCGATCTTCTGGCGTCGGTGATATGACTTTCGATGTTCTGGTGTCGGTTAATTCGTTGTCGCTATTTTAAAATGTCGATGTACTAAGATAGATCCATATATATATATATATATATATATATATATATATATATATATATATATATATATATATATGTATACACACACACACACACACACACACACACACACACACACACACACAACACACACACACACACACACATACACACGCACACACACACACACACACACACACACACACACACACACACACACACACACACACACACACACACACACACACAAATGGAGAAATTGTTGAATTGAGGAAAAAACATCTATGGCAGTGTCCGAAATAAATTTTAATGAAAAAACTCAAGAAAGAGTAAAACAGTTGCCATGCTGTCATACAAGCCACTTTCACAGCCAGCAACCTTACACGGAAATGCTATAGACATCATACCTCTCAGTTGTTCAGATGTCATACAGTAAGAGGTTGAGAGGGGATGATATGCATTTATTTCAGAGGTTTCGCATCCAGCAACAATGGTTCTAGCCACGAAACTTTACTTATACAAGCCATGCTTCATTAATATGCATGGTGCAATGCCGTGGGATGCACATCACGTACGTGAAAACACTCCATGCAAGAGCTGCATGAAACCTACATGGAGTTTATTGAATCCTGGGGACAATGACTTATAAAATTCAGTTTAAGACCTAGAACCAAAAGAAATCTACCACTATAAAATTTATTTGTTTTGATGGGTTTCTCATTTATACTTCTTTCATAACTCCTATGGTTCCAGATATATGAACATTTGTTTGAAATGTGAAGACATAATTTGAATTTGTCAAAAAGGTTAGGCTCCCCCTATTGGAAGTTACAGTTCAAACTTCCTGAGCTCCATTGGAGTGAATGAGTTTATCTGCTGTATTTATTACTGTTTGGTAGTAGCCAGATTACACTGTAACTCTTATTCGAAACCTCTTAGTTCTGATTTAAACACTTGGGCTCCAAACTAGTTATCTTACATTAGGAAGGCTTGTGTTCTGGAGTCATGTGGAAGGAGAGGATAGCCTTTATTTGTTTAGCTAGATGACTAGCTTGTTTAAAATTTGAATCTCTGTGCCTGAGGCATTTGGGGACCACTCTACTTGCGAAGAAGAGTGTTGCTGTTTTCTGCTAAACTAGTTAAGACTTATATTACTATATCCACTGTTTCACCACTTTTTTTGTCCCATCTGCATTAATTAAGTGTTTCTGTGTTGAAATCTGAACTTTTTGACCTTTTTACAGTCTTTAGTTAGAAATTGTGCTCTCCACACAATGGCGTCTAGCACTGATCTGTATAACTTCAATATCTCTCTGCATAATTCCCCCTTGTAATCTGTGTAGATGTCAGTCTTTCACGGTGTAACTTTCCCTTAAAATACCCTTACTATCCAGATTTTTTTCACTACTAGAACATCTACTTTGTGCCTATCTGGGTATTGCTCAGCAAGTTCCTTGTGTTATTGACCTATTCAATATTTATATTTCCCTCATTCTTCCCTAGTTCATAGGTTCATAGGTTCATAGGTTGATGCTAGGCTGTCTGCCCTAGGGCATTTATAAGCCTAGCCAGAGTGTGCTTGGCTTTCGCCACCCTTTTAGATTAGTTGACTGTGCTTCTGTATAGTAGGTCACAGAAGATAGCCCTTTTAAGGTTAGTTTACTGTACCTCTGTCAAGCAGGGGCACAGAAGAGATCCCAGGGGTAAACGTACGATCTCCCATCCATTCGTCAAGATTTCTCTTGAAGAGGGTCAGTGAGGGGCTCTGCCTAACATGGATTGGGATTTTGTTCCAGAGTGAGGGGAGCCTCTGGGATATGAATCTGTCCCTCCAGCATGTCCTATTTATTTCTGTGCTGAGGTTCAAGTCCCTGGAGCGTGTAGCTCTAAGGGATTTGGATTTCCTGAGGTGAAGCATGTCCATGAATTCTGGGTTGGACATGGCCTTATACGTCAGACACAGATCACCTCTGAGTAGGCAGTACGCAACTGAGTAGAGCTGGAGTTTCTTTAGCCGAACTGCATAGGGCATCTGTTTGAGCCCCTTGATCCTCTTGGTGAGATACTTTTGGGGTCTTTCCAGTTGCTGCAGGTGTCAGGTAAGGTACATCCCAAATGGGGCATTGTATTCAATTATGGGCCTGATAAGTGATGAGTAGAGGGGCACAATGACCTCTCTTGATCTAGATGTGAACCCTTTCATGATAAGGTGGGCTATATAGAAGGTCTTTCTAACCACTTTGGCAATGTGATTGTCAAAGGAGAGATTGCTATCTACTTGGGTCCCTAATTACTTCTTCTGTACTTAATGGATTACCACCTATGTGGTAATTTGTGGGCACTTTGTTTTTCCCAAAGGGGATGACTATGCACTTTTTGGCATTTAGCTTTAGGCCATGGCTCTGGCACCAGTTGTCTGTCTCTGTGAGACCCTTTTGGAGGATGCTTGTGTCAGCCGGAGAGTTGATTACGGCACCCAGTTTGCAGTCATCTGCAAATTGGTCAGCCATAGTCTACCCGTGTTAGCCTGTACCTCAGAGAAATATATACCGAACAAGAGAGGTCCCAGGACTGATCCTTGTGGGATGCCGCTTGTAACTGGTTTAGAGTCTGACATAGCACCTGCTATTCTGACCATGTGGGTTCTATCCCTGAGCCAGTTTGCAACCCATCTTGTGACATAGGGGTTGATATTTAAGCTGGTGAGCTTATTTATGATGCCCGAGTGGGGTATTTTGTTGAAGGCTTTTGCGAGGTCCAGGTAGGCTGTGTGGACTACCTTCCCTTCATCTATGGCTTTAGTAACTGTTTCAAAGTAGTTTACCAGGTTCAAGAGGTAAGATCTGCCCTTAACAAAGCCGAATTGGATAGGATCCAGTGTCTGGAGGTTCCCAATGTCTTTGTTTATGATTTCCATGATGATACGCTCCATAGCTTTGCAGACCAGGCTAGTCAGGCTTATAGGGTGATAGTTTCCAGGGTCTGTTGTGGCACCACCTATGTGGAGTGGGACCACTGTTGCTGTACGCCATTCCTTGGGTACATATCCTGTAGTAAGGCTGAGATTGAACAGTGACTTTATATGAGGGTTTAGTTCTTCTTGGAGCTCATGTAAGATGCAGCCCGGGACACCATCTGGTCCCATTGATGCTGTGTTTTTTGCTTTGGAGAGGGCAGCTCTCACCTGTGCATCTGTGATCTCAGGAAGGCTACACTCCATTGGGATAGACATTTGCTCTTTTGGGGGGGAAGGGGAGGAGAAGTTTGCACTGTACCTTTCTGCCAGGATGTTGGCAATGTCTGTGGGTTCAGTGTATTTTTTGTCATTTTGCACTAACTCAGAGCATATCTGAGAGTTGCCTCCCAGGTTGTTGACATAACTAAAGAAGGCCTTGTGATTATCTTTAGTGTCTTGTGCAATTTATCTTTCAAAGCTGGCCTTAGATGATTTTATGAGGGATCATAGTTTCTTGCTAGTACTGATCAGAGATGCCTTCCCTTTATGGAATTTTGCTCTATCATGTAATGGCTTTCTCCTTCTGATGTATAGCTTATTTATGGCCAGGGTCCACCAGACAGGTCTCCTGCCTTTGGAGGAGTGAGTCTTGGTTTTATTTGGGATAGCATGCTCCATGCATTCCTGTAGGTGTCCATAGAATGCTTTTGTAAAGGATTCTGCATTTTGGGACATATTTTCCACTGGCTCAGGGGCTTTGAAGGATTCCACCTCGGTTTTGAGAAGTGTGAAGTTTGCTTTTGAGAAGTTCTTCACTGTGGTTTCCTTGGCTAGGGGTGGGGATGGAATATGGATGTCCAGTGAGATTTGTTTATGGTCTGATCTTACCAATGAGGGGTATACCTCTGGTGTGGAACATAGAGACCCCATGTTGGTGATGACCAGATCCAATATGTTTTTCCCTCTTGTGGGAGTGGTGACCAGTTGTTCCATAGCATCTGAGTTTATAAATTCTAGGAACCGTTGGGCGAGGGCGTTTGGGCTTGAGTAGTTTTCCCAATCAATGTTTGTGTAGTTGAAGTCACCCAATATATTGGTGTTTGGAGAGACCTTCATATTCTCCAGTGTTCTCAGGAAAGCCGAGCGAGGTTCCTGTGTTTGGGAGGGTGGTCTGTAGCAGGCTACAAACTGAAAGGCAGTTTTGTCCACTGTTAGTTGCACATGGATGGTCTCCGATGCTTTGTGCAGCCCCACTAACCTGTAGGTGTGGGTATCTTCGATAAATATGGATACTCCCCCTCCTTTTGTGTTTCAGTCTGAGTTTTGGGGCCGGAACGCATGGTATGAAGTATAACCTGTTGGTGCTGGGGTGCTCTTGGGAGCCTTGAACCAGGTTTCTGTCACTGCACAGATATCGATATTCTCCATACTGAGGAAAGTCTCGAGTGCATGCATCTTGAGGTTTAGACTTCTGGCGTTGAACAGCATTACCTTTAGTTTTTTTTCTTTGTGTTGTCAGTAGATCAGCAGCCTATTAGATCAGCAGCCATGGATATGCACTTCCTGACTCTCTCTGTAGCCAGTCTAGTTGATATGCATATTCTGAGGCATCGTAGCAATTGCCAACCCACTTATTCTTAATAAAACAGATAAAGTATAAGAGAGATCTAAATATACTTTAATGCTGAAGGAAAAAATTCTCATACAACCAAATGTAATTCTATAGAGGTTGCCCATGACACTTGCACCATGCCCACTGCACAGGGTAAAGACCCTACACATAAAACTACTTATGCTGAGGCATTTACAAGTAACCTTCCTAAAACACTAAGACCTCCTGCATAACACAGTCAAAAAAGGTCCTCAGCCATCACTTAAGCGCGCCATTAAAACACCTCCCACAGCTACATATAGTAACACTGTATCCAATGCCTTTACTGTTAAGCTCTTAGGACAAACCAATGCACAACCCAATTTTCTGGTCATTGGTGATTCTATAGTGAGGCATGCCATGTACCCTTCACCAGACTGAGTAAGGAGAGAGTCATGGTTAGCTGCCCTTCTGGGGCTAGGATCAGGCAAGTCACACAGGCACTCAGGTCACTTTACCACAGGGACCAATATGACAATGTCATAGTCCACGTGAGTGTTAATGACCTAAGATGCACCTGCCTTGATGGTACGAAGCAAGATATGATCAAGCTCAATGATTATGTGTCTCAGGCAGGTATGAACCTAGCCCTGAGCAGCATACTACCTTCTCCAAGGATGATGGGATGTTACCAACAGAAAATGCTTAATTTTAACAATTGGTTTAATTTCTGGTGTCAGTTCAAGAAGCTACAATATTTTGTAGCCCAGGAGGACATGGTTGAAAGACCAAGCTTTTACAGGGATGGTTTGCACTTATCCCCTCTAGGCTTTTGGCCATTGGCAAAGACCTTCTCCACCCCATATAGTGCCTTTTTTAGGCAATGCCAAATTGATAAACCTCTGAATTTAACTGAAACTATGAAGGAATATCTGAAGGTGGTACTGCTCAATGCTAAAAGTCTTAACAAGAAAATGCAATACCTGCAGCCTTCCTCTCCTTGGAGAGAGTAGACATCTGTGTCATAATGGAGACATGGTTTAAAGTCATGGAGAACACCCTGCAGTGCTAGGTTATAAAGCCTTTCACAACTGAATTCCAGCTACTGCACAAGTGGAAACTAAAGGTGGAGGAGTCTCAGTCTATATTAAAAACATCCTCACATTCAGACTAGTTAAAGGTTATGACCCACTGGAACTCATACATGTACATCTCACCATAAACAGGGCCTCATACCATTTCCTTGCAATGTATAGGTCCCCCTCAATGTCTCAGGAAACCCATCCTACCTATCACAATATACTACATTCCCATACCATTCAACTCAATATAATCTTCATGGGGATGTCCCATTTATAAATTGGGAATCCTTCACTAATGCACAAGTCCAGAGATTTGTAAACTTTATTAATACCAATATCCTGGAAGAATTAGTCCATTCTCCTACCAGGGATGCATACATCCTTGACCTTGTACTCACAAATATGCGAGAGTGATGTTTCTCACCCAATGTAGCATCCTAGCTCATCAGATCTGACAATAAGGTAGTATTGTTTAAAATAAAATTAAATCCAGGAATCCAGCAAAACCAAAAACCTTTAAAAACTATTCCAAAGCTAACGTCTCTCTACATAGCGACACATTGGCTAAATTCTAAGCCCCCCCAAACCTAGTAAATAAAGACCATTGCACATGGTAAGCTACTTACAAAGTGCCTGTATAGCCATATTGATAGCTGTATAGAGTGAGCTGTGCCCACTCTTATTATGAATAAGACAGAGTCAAAAGACAAGCCACCCTGGAGGAATCACAATATCAATCACTATATAACAAAAAAATCTTGGCCAAGTGTAGGAGAAACAAAGCCCACTAACCTCCTGAACCATTCTAAACAGGTAGCTATGAGGATTATTTAAAACAACAAAGGCTACATTTGAAGAAAAAAATAGCTTCCCAGGCAAAGGTCAACCAAAAAGCTTTCTGCAGCTATGTCCATAACCTCAAGAGAATACACAATAATGTACAGATCTTATTGTAAATGGCATCACCCACAGTAAACCAGAGGTGGGGTCTGAATGGAGAGATGATAAAATCAGCAAAATGAGATAAGTATTGCTGGAATTGAATTCATCCTCAAATCTTGGTGAGTACCTGCAAGAGGTGGACCCTGTTTTTCACAAAATCTAACCAAGATGACACTTATATATTCAAACTGTATTTTCTATAGCATATATCACGGACAGAAGTAAGTTAAAAAATAAAGAAGATAGCTAGGTGCACAAGTCCCAGGATAAAATAGTGCCCAGTTCTGGTAGGTGCACTGGTACCAGAAGTGGAATAAATGACAGTGTAGAATCCTCAAGGCATGGAAACATTCCTACAATGGGGCTAGGTCAGGCCCAGGGGAGGATGGCTCCTCTTGTAGAAGGAAGTAGCAGTCCACAAAAATCACAAAAACTGATAAGCCAAAAAAGATCCATACAGACAATAGACTGGACTATTGAGGATAAGAAACAAATTATGTATTGTTACTGTTATGCAAGAATCCCATAATTTCCAGACAAAAGATATTCAAAAAGATTAAGAGAGAAATTAAAGGAAAGAAAAATACTTCCACAAGAAAAACTGTCAGAAGCTTCAAATAAAACAGATCTATGAAAAACACTATATAGACCAAGAAACTTTGTGCAGTTTGGAAAAAGAAGCGACTGAGGAAGAGCAAAAATTTAAAGAACAAAATTTAGAGATGTTTGAAGTGTATAAAAAAAAGAAGTGTGGACATGTGAAAGAGAGAGATCTGATATGGTGCAATATTTTTGCAAAGGAGAACGCCAAATTAATCATAACAAAAAAGGCAGCCACAAAGATATTCAAAGAGAAATGTAGGCAAAGACATCCAGATATGGTAAATTTCACAATAAAAAAAAATAAGATCACAAAGAGAAAATGCAGAACAGAAGATTAATCAAGTTCTAGGAGTCACCATCTTTATTCTCTCACCCCTACCTGGCTGCTGTGCATCCTGCTCTGGAGCTTGTCCTACACCTTCTGTTCCTGTACCTCCCTGTACTTGTTCACCTGAACTTATCTAGTTGGACGCCTAAGAAACTTAACCAAACACTAGGATTTTTTCTACCAACACCCTGGGAGAACATTCCTTGATAAGAGACAGTGAAAGTATGTGTTGTTATAGCTACTTGACAACTGTATGAAGAACTTGTTATAGAAATTGCTACGTAAGCAAGCCTCTCTGTTAGGTTAGCCAGCAGCCAACCCCCCCCCCCCAAGTTTTTTTTCTCTAAATAAACCAGGACCCTTAGCTCATACCAGCATTATACCTAAGTAGTTTTTACCTCCCCCTCTCCCTGGCCTGACATCCCCTCAGGAAACCACTCAACTGTAGTAAAGGGACTGACCACTGGGTGGTGCCCCTATCTCAGCCTCAGAACTATTTATCTCTTCTCACTTACTTATACATACTTATCTAACTCCCTTTCCAGATTTCCTATGACTGCCTATTTTACTGTATCTCCCCTTGATCTGCAATATCTTTAGTTACACTCTACTCCCCACACACACACACCTACTCCTGTCAGCCTTTCAACAGTTCTCCATAATCTCTTACCTTCAGACTTACCTGCATATTTTCATCACTGATTGTCACCCCTGACAATCCACTCTTGTGTCTCTTCCCGCTCCATTCGCCCTGCGGGCTCACTCCGCTCCCCTACCCTGCCCCCAATTCCCACACGCCCCCAGTGCTCCTACATTTATTCCTTCACAGCCACACCCACATCACATTCACACCAATCAAACTGTGTACATAATTACCTCCCCCTAATACCACTATCTCCTCACACCCTCTTTTTACCTCACCTCTTAAACCTCCTTGCAACAACACCCCACCTACTTAATAATTCTCTTTACCTGCTTAAAGTACTCTGCCAGTTACTTTTCTCCCTACATACCAAACAAATATAATGTCCAATCCAACTACCCCATACCAACTACAAGTCTTACTCTTACTCTCTCTCTTACCCTCACTAACTACTGCCTATCTCTTAACCTCCTATGAACATCCACTATACTCTTCACTTCTCTCCCCCTCTAAACATACTTCCACACCACCATTAATTATCTATCCAACATTCATTAACCTTATATCTAAACCTAGCTATATACTTGCCAAATACCATAGAATAACTCCTATTAAGTATACCAACCAGAACACTAGAAAAGTAATTGACTTATATCATAAGCCTCTCATCCCTAAACACATTCTACTGCTATGCTTAATACTAGATGGGGATATTCACCCTAATCCAGGCCCAAACAATACCCTGAACACTCCAACCTGCAACCCAAATAAAACTAATAACCCCACCACCAAACCATCTAACTCACTATCTATAGCTCATCTCAATATACATAGCATTGGCAACAAAATTGCTCAACTTCATGCCCTTTTAGATGTTCACTTATTTGACATCTTATGCCTATCTGAAACATGGCTAAAACCTACTGTTAAAGACAATTAAGTCACTCCACCAGGGTACAATATCATTAGACTTGACCGCACTGTCAAAAAGGGAGGAGGGGTAGCAATCCTCTATAAATCAGAACTTCGGGTTACTACTCTAAACGTTAACCCACCATCAAACAATAGTGCTGAAATACTTATCAGTAAACTTCAAATCAACACACATAAATCCATAAACATCTGTATATACCTTCCCCCAGGTAATAACATCACTACACTTGAAAATATCCTTAACTGGCTTTCATTCAATCTCCCACAAGAAACCATAGTACTAGGAGATTTCAATATTGACTGGATGACCTGTAGTAATATACACCCAACCACACATATTAACCTCACAAACAATTAACTCCCCTACCAGAACTAATAGAACCAACAACGAAGAAAGTACCTTGGACTGGATTCTTACAAATAATCCTCAGCAAACATATAAAGCAGGTACCCTCCCAGATGACCTCAGTGACCATTCACTAACCTATATTATCAGACATAAGACCAACCTAACTATCCCTCTCTCCCATAGAACAATACGCACAAAAAAGCACTTCAACTCAGAACTCTTTCAAACTGAACTCAAACAATGTAACTGGACACCATTAAAATTTCTTCCACTTAATGAAGCCATAGAATACTTCAATACAATATTCCTAGGAATCCTGAATCATCATGCCCCACCCCGCTCAGTTAGATATAAAACTAAGCCAGCACCTTGGCTCACCAATAATACCAGGCAAAATATCCTTCTCAGAAATAAATCCTGGGCAAAATTGCACACGATTAAAACTCCCTCCGATCACCAAACCTTTAAACAACATAGAAATAATACCAAAAAAGCCATCCTATCAGACAAAAAGAACTTTTACCTTCAAACACAGCAAACCTACCACAATGCACCACAAAAATTCTGGTCTAGCATTAACAAACTTCTCCACTCAGGTCAATCTATCACACCCAACCCATTAGGCTCTAACCCTGACAATCCCTTACATACTGCTAATGCCTTCAATTCATTTTTCACTGATGCTATCCAAAATCTTGCTAGTCATCTTTCTCCTGACACCTCAAATCTCCTGACTTCTACCACTAACCTACCTCCACCTTTCCACTTACAACCAGTGTCTACTTCCTTCATCTGTTCCCTTTTACTAAAATTAAATCCTACCACACCATCAGCTGACCAACTCCCAGCAGAATTCCTCCAAAAAGGAAGTAAAGCCATAGCTTACCCCATCTCTATTCTGATCAACAGAACCATAAATGAAGGAACTATCCCATCTATCTGGAAAATTTCCCATATCATCCCACTACATAAAGGGGGACACTCCGAGTATTCTAACTTCCGTCCAATAGCTTTGCTATCTCCCCTTGCAAAAATAATGGAAAAATGCATCCATAAGCAATTACTTTCACACCTTCTCCATCGCAACTTGCTTGCCAACTGTCAACATGGCTTCAGACCTTTCCACAGTACCACCACTGCCCTGCTATCCTTCACAGACTCCATTAATAAAAAACGCAACAACAATAATCTTTCCTCCGCAGTCTTCATTGATTTATCTAAAGCCTTTGACATGGTTAATCACCAACTCCTCCTACACATACTGAAATCCCTCTCATTTGACTCCCCAAGCCATGAATTGGTTTAAATCTTACCTTGAAAACCGTCAACAGGCGGTACTTTGGCAGAATAAAGTATCCAATAACCTTCCTATCTCCCTCGGCGTTCATCAAGGCTCCATTTTAGGTCCACTCCTTTTTTCTATTTACATTAATGACCTACAAACAGCTATACCACACGCCACCTGCATTCAATATGCAGATGACTTTACTATTATTTGTACAGCCACCTCTGAAACTGAACTTAAATCTCTTACCCAAAAAGTTTTCAATACTTTCGAACAATGGTTTTCAAACCACTGTCTCCTCCTTAACCCTAAGAAAACTAAATTGTTACTTTTCACTCCAACCCAGAAATCAACTCCCATCCACCTCAGACTTTTATCAAATGATGGCACTATCATTTCTCCTGACCCAACCACTAAACTCTTAGGAATAACAATTGACAACCACCTCAACTTTGATACCCACATTAACAATACAATAAAATTAGTGAACAAAAAACTGGGATCCCTTTACAGAATTAAGCCCTTTCTAACTCCAATAGCTAGGGCTGTTACAGCCAGAACCCACTTAATCTCAACCCTATTCTATGCCTCCCCTATATATACTAATTTATCTAAAAACAACCTCAACAAACATCCTATAATAATATTGCTAGGTTTGCCACAAGCTCTCCATTTAGAACACATCACTGTCTGAATCTAAAACAACTAGACTGGCTAGAATTTCACAACCAGCTTCAATTTCTACAGCTTCCCATTGTCCACAAGGCCCTGTATAAGCCCACCAGCACCCCTATACTCTCTACCATTATTATACCTTATAATAACAATAAGAACCTATGTTCCTCCAATAAACTGTTGATTAATACTCAAGATGCAATCACTCAGCAGATGACTCCCTGTACTCTAACTCTGTAGGAAAAATATGGAATTTACTACCCACTGATCTCACTACACAAACCTTACTGCCACTCTTTAAAAAGAATCTAAAGCTCTTTTTTAAGACACACTGGCTCTGCTCCTGTACTAACCCTGACTAACCTTTCTCCTTTCAAATTACAACTACTCTAATACCTAATAATTTCTGACTTAAGAATCTAAATGCCATGTTATTATAAATATAATGCATGTTTACATAGATATTGTATCTCAAATACAATGCCCATTGATTATTACTTGCTCAGACTAATGCATCTTTAAAAAAAAAAAAAAAAAAAAATGTTTTCTTTTGCAGCAACTGCTTTTTTAGTGCTTGGTAAGTTTTAACTGCTATCACTTTTTCTTTAAATGCATGTATGGATTTTCTATTCTTTTTGGGTTTTTTTTGGAGCTTTTCTCCCCGGGCCTCTACTGAAAATGGACATGTATCCAGCTAGACTAGCCCGGTCAACAAATGTAAAATAAAGTAAAATAAATAAATAAAATAAAATAAGTAGAAGTTAAACAAATAGAAGTTGAAGTTCTGGAATATTTGTGAAGTGAAGGATTCAGTGTAGAAGTCTACATCACATGGAATCACCCATTGCGAAAAGTTCAAAAGACAGATGTGAGAAAACCAGATATAGTGGCCCATGAAAAAAAGAAAAAAGTAGCATTGATCATTGAAATCACTATACCCAGTGACTACAATGTCTTGCGTACAGAGAGACACAAATTCATAAAACATCAGGATTTGCAGGTAGAAATGACAGCAGTGTGGATGAAAGATACCCAGACAGTTCCAATAGTAGTAGGAGCAATGGGTCTTATAAGAAAGAACCTACAATCATATTTAGCTATGTTACCAATACATGAAAAGTCCTTACGGATTGCAGAAGTCATTACTGGGTACATTGCGGGTGCAGCACTTTGGGCTGACATCAAAGACTGAAACAATATTAATTTCATGAACCTTAATTATACTTCGACTTAAGAATGGGATCCATTCCTGTCATGGTATTAGAAACCCAAAAGATTTGCAGAAATTAAAAAGGACAGAAACCAGAGGCCATTTCCAACCTCTTGGCTGACGGATTCAGCTCATACTTCTCCTCCCACTACCCCCCCCCCCTCGATAGTCCAAAGGAAATGACTCATACCACAATCCTACAACCATTACTAGAGAACAGGTCATCAATTTGCTTTCCAAGGCCAAAAAAAAATGCATCGACTGACCCTGTGACATCCCGGGATGCTTACTAAATAGCATAAAATATGACCTCTTTGGTCCATTTGAAACACTTTTGATCTGGAGCCTACAGGCAGGATTTGCACCCAAGAAATGGAAGATGGCTACAGTCATTCCCTGCACAAAGGAGATCCAAAGACGATACTGGGTAACTACAGGCCCATAAGTCTGACCAGCCTCATATGTAAGTCCCTTGAAAGAATCATCATGGAGATGATAAATAAAGACATAGGTAATCTGCAAATGCTAGACTCATCACAGTTTGGCTTTGTTAAAGGACGGTCATGCCTATAAAACCTGGTGGACTTCTTTGAGAGGGTCAGCAAAGCAATGGATGAGGGCAAGATTATGCACACAGCTTACCACAACCTGGTCAAGGGCTTTGATACAATAACCAACTCAGGCATTATAGACAAGCCCACTAAATTAGGTACAGACCCTTTTATCACTCACTGGATTGCCAACTGCCTCAATGATAGGATCCATGAGGTCAAAATAGATCAAGCCTCCTCCATCAAGAGGCCAGTCACTGGTGAACTACCCCAGGGCTCTTACAGGGCCCAATCCTTTTTAGCATCTTCTTCTTTCAGCTTTTCCCGGTTAGGGGTTGCCACAACAGATCACCTGTCTGCGCATGATTGGCAGAGGAGTTTTATGGTGTCGAGTTGCCAGCCCGGCGCCCAACCTTCTACAGAAGGCACACACATGCACACACTCACACCTAGGGCCAATTTAGAGTGTCCAATCCACCTACTGTATGTCTTTAGGATGTGGGTGGAAACCGGAGCACGTGGAGGAAACCCCCGTGACCTCAGGGTGGACGTGGAGACTCTGCACAGAAGGCACCCCAGCTGAGAATCAAACCAGAGAACCTCTTGCTGTGAGGTGGCAATGATAACCACTGCACACCATGGCCACCCCTAATCCTTTTTAGCATCTATTTCTCTTAAATGGAAGAAAACACTGAAAGTTTATGGCTGACTAAGTTTGCAGATGTTTGTAAGCTGCGGGTTATCATCGACTCCCCTGCAGACAATAGCATTCTTCAAAAAGGCCTATCTCTGACTAACAAATGATATCAAAGCCATGGTCTTAAACTCAGTTCTAAGAAATACATAATTGTACCCTATACATCCCATATGATTACTATGTTGATAATGTGCCCCTAAGAGTTCACCCAGTGGTCAGGGATCTGGGTATGTGCGGAATCAGTAGCTTTACCACATTACGGCAGTGGTTAGTAAATCCTTTTATGTTGTGCAACTTAAGGACGTGGCATCGAGGTCCAAAGAAGTCATTACATCATTGTACTCTGCCCTTCTCAGACCAATCATAGAGAACAGTGCTCCCTTTGGTGTGTATCTGACCAGGCATATGCAACAATTAGAACAACTTCAGAGGTTCTCTCCAAAAAGAATATAAGGTATAACAAACCTACCTTATGCAGAGTGCCTTAAAGCCCTTTCCCTCAACTCAGTCCCCTATAGAATGCTGAAGGGTGATCTATGTCTGATTTACAAGGCATCTGCAAACCCCACACTTATTAATTAGAGTTACTAGTAGAAGACTAAAGACGCATTCTTTCAAATGCGTCTTGGTCGAACATAAAAGACTGAAAAGGCAAAATATTGAAGCGGCTTTTAAGCGAAATCTTTCCCTGGGAAAGAATTTGCTTGGCTGCTTTGTTACTTTGCCATTTTTGGCACTGTAGTGTGGTTTTGGAGTTGGTATATTTAAGTAGGGCGTGTGTGGGGGGCAATGCCCCCCACTTAATGTGATGTTTTGAAGTGTTTTCTTATTTTTTTTTTTTTTTTGTTGGAACAGCGATTTTTTTCCCTTGGAAAAAAATCACTGTTCTGACAGTTCAACATTGTAAGCTTTCACTTACATAGGGTTGATTAATCACCGTTTGCAATTTTAAGTGTTCGATGATGTAATATAGACCCCTTATCTAATATCCTGCATATTCATAAGTCAAACACTACCATAAATAGAAGTTCTAATGACCTGAATTTTGCCTGTGACTTAAACAGAACATGCTGAAAAGACAGATATGTGTCTCAGAGACTGACTCTCCTATGGAACAGGCTTCCAATCCAAGTGAAACTGAGTTGTCTATTACCCCATTTAAGTGCAACCTAGACCTGTGTATGGGGAATAAGAAACCTGGCATACACCCATGACCCTTATAGAGAGAGGTGGCTAATAAATGCCTGGCCATCAATGTCCTATTTGGATACAGGATGTCATTATTCTTTCAGGAAAACTTGGCTAGGCTTAGACTGTGTTGTTAGCCTAGTAACAATATATGAATCTATGAATAGGGAAAATTTCAGTTTTGAGTGCCTATGTTAATTCAGGGCACTGCAAAACACCACTGCACTATGCCAAGCATTGTGCAAATGAGAGCTCTTTATACAGACTCACAAATCTTGTAAACAAGCAAAATTTATCCATCACAGTAAGCATAATATAAGGTTTCTTCACTGATTTTCATCACAGAATGAGACTCGACCGCTGTCCACTGCCACTAGAATGCAAACCTGATCCTTCTAACTTTAAATCACTAAAAGAACATGAAGTGAAGGAAATAATGAACTTAAAAAGTTATCCAAGTAGAAAACCCAGGAATTAATGAACCTACGAAGTAACTCAAGCAGCAAATACTTAATAGATAGTAATGCAGATCTCAACAGTTTATATGCAGTGGCAAAAACAACAGCACACTAAAATGATTTAAAGTGCATTTTACTCCTTCTCAAACCATAACCAAAAGGGTAGCACTAGTTCCAAGCAGTTCCTGAGAAGTAGTATTAATCCAGATGTGTATTGGTTCTTACACTTGTTATTGCTTTCTCTTAGTTGGACACAACAGAACGCCAAGCTGCACAAAGGCCCTGAAGAGTTTGCCATCAAAAGTGTAACCAGACCACTCAGTGAAGTCCCGTGCATACCACCCTATCAAAGATCAGCAGGACCCAATGTCTCTCTGCTGCTTTTCTTACCGGGAGCAAAGTAGGAGCATTAATCCCAAGATAGCTGCTAAGAAGCATTTTGCAGGTTTTCCCGTGGTTGGTAATTTCTAGGAATATGCTAGGAAATAATGTCACTCTGCTCCTTCTCTCACCAGGTGCAAAACCAGTAGCAAAAATGCCATGCTGATCCTTAGTAGTAGTTCTTAGGCTCATTAGTGACTGGTAACTTTGTCTCAGATGTTACAAATTTTAAAAGCAAGATGGGGAAAAGTGTACTAAGTCAATAGGAAGGTATGAAACAGAAGATAACTTAAGCTTTAAGAGACTTAGTGGAGGGTCTTCCCATTTGATTTTTCAGAGTCCAGTACAATAACAAATGAGGTGAGCATCCAACGTTGAATTTATAGTATAGCAGAGGCCTGCAGCTCAAAAGACACTAAGCTTAAAAGCACAATAGGGATGGGGCAGGCAGCTGAGCATGAATTTATACAATAGAAGTTGTCATACAGCACCTCAGCTAAAAAAAAAATCTTTTTTTCAGCTTCTCCTACTAAAAAGCTAGATTGGATTAATCTTCAGTCAATGACTGGAAAAGGATTTATTTTCTAAATGACCATGCCAAAAACTTTTAAAACTCCAAAAACAAGCAAAAAAAACTTTGAGATAAAAAAAATTTTGAAATAAAATAAACTATAATAGCAAATAATAATAATAATAATAATAATAATAATAATCATAGAAGTATCCAAACCTTAAAGGAATAAATCCAATCCAAACTCAAATTCAGTCAGATAGCAGTAGTCTTATAGCACTTCAGCTAAGTAAATCACCAGACCACTCTGCAGATAACAATGGTTTACAACTCTATAGCCAGGTACAAAGATTCTCCTTTCACTAGGCAGGACATTGTGACAGTGAGTTGTCTTTCAAATGCCATAATCTCTGATATCTCAAGAGTCCTTAATACCCTTTTACCTAACAAATATGACTATGACATGGTAATGATCTACATGAAGGTGAATGAGTTGGGGTGCAAAACCCTGAGAGATATGTAAGAGTCATGTCAGAGCTCTATACTTGTTAGACATTCAGTCAGGAGTCTGGTCCTCAATGGAAGTCTTTCTTGTCCAAGAATGATGCCTAAACACAAAGAAAAGTATATTTGACTTCAATAATTGGATAAACAGTTGGTGTCCTTCCAGGGTGACCCAATATTTATCTACTTGGGACAAGATGTTTCACACTTCTACTTGCTTTGCCAAGGATGGCTTGCACCTCTAGCTGCAAGGCTTCTGCATGCTGCCTAAAGTGATTGATGCTCCTATTGTGTCTTTTTAGGTAGAATTCAGCTAATTGATATTCCAGAGTAATTAACATTTCAAATCCAAAATGGGATCATATTAAGGTGGTTTTGTACAATGCCAGAAGTCTCAATAACAAACTCCATAATCTTAAGGCCCTCCTGCATTTTGAACACATCTATAACTGTGTACGTACTGAAACTTTGTTTATATGTTCAGAAAACCCTTCCTCCATACCTGTATTTTGCATTTTATGCTTACCATGTCTTTAGACCCAAAGTCAACTTTGGTGACATCTCCACATTTGTTAGGGACTATATCACATCATGATAGATTCCAAGAAACCCACAATGAAGCACATTGAACTTCAAATCACAAAAAATAGAACCAACTATCAGTTTATAGCCTGTTATAGGACACCATCTGCTCCTTGGAAAGCATGCCACAAAAACATGAAATCCATTATTTTGTGAGAATTTAACTACCACACGACAAACAACAGTAACTATCCTTCCAGTGTAAAATATGCCCAAAAGATCTTAAATTTAATAAACAAAAATTCCCCTTGACTACCTACATTGTACTTACCAATATAGCTTTTTTGTGAATTCATCCCTTGGCATCTCTCATCTATTATCATTTTTATAATAAACTAATGACCTTCAGCTTTAAAACTTTTCAGACCACTGAAAACAATATATGCAATTCAGTGATTTCAAATGTACTAATCACATCAAATTCTGTGACAAGGTTTCAATATTCAGTTAGAGCAGCAGCAGCCCTGATGTTGCCATAGCAGGAAATTTCATAAAGGAGTTCTTTGCTCACTTAGATAAATTTATAGATCTGGTAGTCCCAACTAGATTTAAATATAAAGGGAAGTTAAAAAAACCACCATGGTGGTCTACAAATATAAATAATTTCTAAAATAATATAAAAAAACACAAAGTATGCAGCAAATCAAAAGACTCATATCAATGATAACATCACAAAATTGACAAAAACTTGAAAAATATTAGTTCTACTAAAGCAGCCCATGAACTTAAATTTGCATCTGAAACTAAGAACAACTGAAAATCCTTCTTTAACTACATTATGAAACTAATAATGCCCAACATGGCTCTGAACTTATTCATAATTGCACCACCTTTTCTGACACAAGCCCTGCCAGCATACTGGCAAACAAGTTCAGTAAATAGAGATAAAGATTCAAAACCCACTTATCCATCTTCTTCTTTCGGCTTTTCCCAGTTAGGGGTTACCACAGAGGATCACCTTGTCCGCTCATGATTGGCAGTGGAGTTTTACAGTGTCAAGTTGCCAGCCTGACGCCCAACCTTCCACAGAAGGCACACACACGCACACACTCACACCTAGGGCCAATTTAGAGTGTCCAATCCACCAAACTCTTAAATCCTCTAAGACCACTAAAACAATACATACTGAAGATGCTCTCCATGAATAAAAATACTTCCTACACAGGACCTGACAATATATCTGGCTGTTTAATCAACTGTACCAAACAAGCCCTGGCAGATAAGCTCCTTAAATTCGAACATAAGTTCAGCCATTGGCTTTGTCCCCGAAGTTTGGAACAACAGTGGTCATGCCAGTCCACGACTTTGGCCTCACCAGTAACTGCAGAAAGGAAAGTCTCATCAGCCCAATGAGCCTAATTTGCAAAGCCATGGAACACATTATGACTAACCTGATTAACTATGATATTAAAAATCTAATCAGGCTAGTATTGCAGCAGTTTCATTTTGTCAAAGGTAAACCCTAATGAATTTGGTTAATTTTTTAAAAAAAAGTTACAGAAGCTGCTGACAGAGGTCATAGGTCCCTAGGTTCATACTAGGCTAATGACCACCAGGGTCTTTTCAAGCCTAGCTGTGCAAACCAATCCAGTTTTGTCCCAGAGTTCCTTGGACACCTATATGGTGGGGTGTGTTACTAAGGAAGTAGCTAAGAGTTATGTTTCTAGGGGGGGTACATTAATTGGGAATTAATTTACCTACTGTCAACCTGTATCCATCAGAGACAAGGGGACCAGGCTGGGTATGAATGAGTGACTTTTGATCCAGTGATCAAGGCTTTTGAACAGGATCAGGAATGAACTCTTCTTCACGTAGATGGGGAGCTTATTCCATAGAGTCGAAATCCTTTGAGTCACACATCAGTCCCTCAAGCAGGCTTTATTTATGTTGTAAACAAATTTCAGGTCCTTGGCTCTAGTGTTTCTGGTATTGTTTGTCTTGCAGATGTGCAAAAGATCCATCACACCCGGATCCGAGGGCATCTTACATGTTAGGCCTAGATCACCTCTCAGTAACCTATAGGAGAGTGAGTACAGAGATTGGACCTTTAGCTGATCTGTGTAGGATAAGGTATTCATACCCTGAATTCTCCTGATGAGGAACCTTTGAGGTGGATTCAACTGTTTCTAATGCCTGGCTAGGTACATGCCAAAGGGGCATTGTATTCAATGATGGATCTGATAACGGATGAATAGAGTGGTACTATTACTTCTTTGGCCCTCAATGCCATATCTTTGTTTATGAGTTGGGTGACAGAATGATTTTCTTACTAACTTGACTGTGTTGGTCGAACATCAGATTACTGTCTACATATGTTCTAAGATCCCAAACTACTCTGTCAGATCTTAAGGGTATTTTATTGATGAAGTAATTAGCTTGGCTGGATGCTTTCCCAAACAGCACTATAATATATTTCTTTGCAATGAGTTTTAGTCTGTGGCTTTCATACCATCTCTTTGTTTGTGTCAACCCCACTTGTAGAATGTTGGTGCCATGGAGGGAATCTATGGTTGCTCCCAATTTGCAGTAATCTGTGAACTTGGTGAGTCAGAGGCCTTTGACATTATCTTTAATTTTTGAGAAGTAAATGTCAAACAGGAGCAGGCCCAACAAACATCCCTGGTGTACTCCACTGGTGGCTGGACTCCTGGAGATTGTCTCACCAATCCTGACTTTTTAGGTCCTATCTGTGAGCCAACTAGCAATCCAGTGAGCTAGGTAGAGATTTATGCCTAGTTCTGAGAGTTTGTCAACAATACCTGAGTCAAGTATTGTACTGAACACCTTGGCCAGGTATGCACTTTTTCCCCTTATCCATAGTCATGGTGATCCTCTTGATGAAGACAGCCAGGTTAAGTAGACAAGAACTTAAAGCAAAACTGGGATAGGTCCAGTGTCTGTAGGTTGCTAATGTCTTTGTTGAGCATTTCTATAATAATTTGTTCCATGACTTTGTATATCAGACTTGTCAGACTGATGGGTCTATAGTTTCTCAGGTCAGTTGATGGTCTACCCCTATGAACAGAGCTGACTGTTGCAGCCTTTATTCACCCGGCATGTAACTTGTTTTGAGGCCATAGTTGAAGACTGCCTCAAGAGATCCTGCTAGTTCATGTTTTAAGCTATTTACAATGCAACCAGGGATATTATTGGGGCCCAAAGAAGCAGTGTTTTGGCCTCAGCAAGCACTTCCAGGACCTGATATATGTTTGGAGGAATTTCTCATGGGGTCTAATTTAATTTAATATGCGACATCACCAAAATCTGCTGGAGAGACAGATTTGTCTCTCAGAGGCTGCCCTGTCTCTGGAATAAACTTCCCATACACGTCAAAAAAAGTACCTAGCTGACCCTCTTTAAGTGCAACCTTGATGAGTGGATGGGAAAACACAAATTTGTCCCAGGGGTTCCACCTGTGTCCCTCATTGACAGGGGTGACAGGTGCTGACTGAAGTTTCTTTTTGGGGGGTAAAGTCTTGACTAGACATGTAAGGGCCCCAGCGGCATTAGCCTAGTAACCTCCTATGGTAGTGGGGGAGGAGTGCGAGGTGACGTCACAGCTAAATTTATCAGCCAGTAGATTTGCTATGTCACCTTGTTCAGCGAAGGTTGTGCCATTTACTACCAGTTCTTCATATCCTAAGATTTCTGATATAGCTGAAGAAGGCTTTATAATTGTCCTTAGCTATGGTTGGATATCCTAACCTCATAACTGGCCTTGCTGGACTTTATTAGAACTCTTAGTTTCTTATTTAGTTGAAACAGACAGCTCTTGTCTCTGTGAGAGTTGTTCTTTCTGATTTTGGCCATGACTTTTGTTCTTTTGTTATATAGCATGTTAATGTAAGGACTCCACCAGTGTCATTTGTTTTTGGTGTTAGATCAGAGATTACTTCTGGTAGGTAAGGCAGCCTCAATGCAGCCATTTACATGTTTGTACAAGGTTTCTGTAAATAATTCTGCATAGATAGCTATGTTCACAGGGTTTGGGTTGTGAATTTTGACAAATCATCACTTAATAGGATGTAGTTTTCTTTAGTTTACTTTAATATAGTTCCTAACTATTGCAGTTTTAGTTGGGTTTGCCAGGTTGAATTTTATTTTGAGGGAAACAGCTTTGTCATCTGATGTCATTAATAAAGATGTGACAGTGGGTTGTGCAACACTCTTCCATTTTGAGTACTATGTCCAATATGTTTGATCCTCTGTTTGGAGAGTGCATTATCTGGTCCAGGACGTTTGTGTCGATGAAGTACAGGAAACATTGTGCCTGTGAGTTAGACAGTGTACATTTCCCAATCTATTGATGGGCAGTTAAAGTCTCCCATGAATCAGGTATTTTTTTTTAATGGTGAGTGCCTCTAGTAGGTCTAGGTAGGTGTTGTGAGCTTTGTGTGTCATACAGGGCAACTTTTAGCTGACCAGTACAGGATAGGTAACCCTTGTCTATGTTGACTTTGATGTGGATGAACTCCAAGGCATCATCCTCTTTAACCAACCTAAAGCTATATTTGCTGCCAAGCTAGATTGAGACACCAACACTTTTAACGCCTGTCTGTGCTGCTTTTGGTCTAAATGTGTTGAAGCCCTTGTAGCTTTACACTTCTGGATTACTTTCTGTGGCCTTAAACCAACTCTCAGTAACAGCACAGAAATCTACATTCTCCAGAATGAGGGGAGCTTGTAGGGTGTAGAGTTTTTTGTTTAGGTCCCTAGCATTGAACAGTAACATCTCACGATTCCCATGAGGTTTGATATGTTGGTAGCTCTGTCATTTTGGTATTACCTAAAAGAGGCTCTAAAGGGGATGGATAGAGTTTTAAACAATATTCAAAAGCCCAGGGGAGACAAGTGCAGACCATCCTTGGCAAAGCAAAGTGGCCTGATAACCATATCCTCCCATGCTAATAGATACTGGATTCCCCTGAAGTGGCAGTAGAAACTAAGCCAACTATTGAAATCAATAATTTTTCTGTTCATACTGTGATAGCATCCTTAGTGAAGATAGAATGCTACTCAATGCAAAGCACTTACCTGTCTGTGACATATATTCAGAGAGATCCATAATGTCTCTTTTCATATAGTACAATGAGGTACACCTCTTCATTTAGTGCAATGAGGTACACTTCAGGTCATTTACACTCACATGAACTAAGACAGAACCATATAAGTAGCTGTGGTGTGATGATCTGAGTATATGTATGATACTACAGATCCTAGCTCCTGATAGGCAACTTTTATCTTCTCCTTGTCCATCTTGGTGACAAGATTATCTGTGAGTCATACATTAGACTCCCCCATGATAAAAGAATTGCGTGTTTGCCTTATAGGCTTTGTTTTGGGGGGATCATTGGGTGTAGGCTTGTGTGTAGTGTTGGGTGTTGCTTTTGGTGTGCACTTCAGTGATTGCAGGGGGTAGGTGTTGCAGTTTGATGGCTTAGGAGGTCTTTGAAGTTTGGAAAATTTACTTTCAAGTACATCAGCATAAAAGTGTGTGTGTGTGTGTGTGTGTGTGTGTGTGTGTGTGTGTGTGTGTGTGTGTGTGTGTGTGTGTGTGTGTGTGTGTGTGTGTGCGTGTGTGCGTGTGTGCGTGTGTGTGAGACAAAGGGAGATACTGCCAGCACAGCTCTCTGGAATTTTGTAAAAAATTATATGTCATTTGTGAATATTAACATGATCTATGTAAGATACTTGTGTTAGAAATGTATTAGAACTGTATGTCATGTGTATATCAAACTAGTCTGTACAGATGTGTGTTAAAAAGGTATTTTATAAAGTGCTTGTGTTTAAAATGTATCCACAGTGTGCCATACTAGAACAGAAAAAAAAATGTGCATGCACTATTGTAACTGTTTAAATGTATATATTTTAATAGTGGAAATTGGAATACAGAAGGTTACCTTCAGAAAAATAGCTGAAATTAAATAACTTTATAGGCCAGGCCAGAGACATAATCCCCTGGATTCAGGAAGCCCTGCACAGTGTGCAGGACTAGTGCAGGAGCACCTGCATGCAATATGTCCACCGAGCAATCCAGGAACAAGCTCTTGGGGCATGCACGAGTGCTTCTGCACTAGTCCTGCATGGATCCAGCCCCCTGTATGCAAATTATCCTATTTGCAGGTGAAAACCATGCAAATGAGGTAAATTTGTGATCCAGAAAGCTGGAATCTGGCCGTGTAGGACTAGTGTAATGTGCAGAAATGTACTCGGTTAGTAACCGAGTACATTTCTGCAAATTACAAAACTGAGCCATGACAGCTCCAAATAAAGGGTGGGTCTGATGTAGAAAGCATGCCAATGGCCAAATATATGGCCACTGGCATGGAAAATAGTTGCAAAAAAAATTAACTTTTATTTTTTTTCACAGATCTCTGCTGTTTAAGCATAGAGCAGCGGCGTGCAAACAGGATCGCGCATAAAAATGAAAAAACCCTAAAATAAGCATTTTAAACAAAAGTAGTATTTTGTCATTACACCCAATGGCAGGCAGAAGATAACATGGCCAGGGAATAGTGATTGCTAAGGGGGAAGGCTGAGTGTGGGAACTGTAACCAAGCATTAGTAGGCAATCCTATGCAAATGAGGAGAACTATACTGAATCACAGATCTCCCCTCAGTGCTAGCCTGCACCCAAACGTGTAGGAGTAAGAGAACCATTGTGTAAGCCTAGGAGTCAGCAGACATCATAGGGGGGTTGTGTCAGACATACTGTAAGACTATTGGAGCTCTGTGGCTCAGGTTTGCCCGTAGCTTAGCAGAGCTAAGCAAGCGGGTGTGTCTGAGGCTGCTTAGCACTGTTTACATTGCCTAAGCTGGTGTGCATGCTGTGCACTGGGTTTTAAAGGGGGGAAATAGGTAAGGTAGGAAGTAGCAGCTCTGTGCACATTTGAGCACTGTGTTTGCGTGGCGCGCCCCCAGGCTTAAACAGGAAAGCAATGTGAAGGGAAAACAGCAGTACAAAGCTAATCAAGGTGAGCTAGCATAGCTAGCAGGTGAAATGTATCAGAAACAGCCAATTACACAGGCAGCAGCCCAGCCCAGCACAGCACTATAAACTATATGCAAACACCCTTCTCACTGTTTTTCCCAAAAACTCTGCACCACTGGTGTAAATGAATGGGGAAATTTTAACAAATGAAAGCAAGAGAAAAAATGCTAGGGGCTGCTTTTGCTCTCATAAATGAACATGTGGAACATGCTGAGGGTGGTGAGGATGTGAATGCTGACAACCAACCCATAGTGAGGAGAAGGAGCAGAGTGTACAGATTCAGGGAAACCTACCAAGAACTACATGAGCTGGAGATAGTGGAGCACTATAGGGTGGACAGGGACCTGCTACAGCAAATTGTTGAGCTGTGCCGGCCACGCTTCACACATAGAACCAACAGAGGGGGAACCCATCCCAGTGGATGCCAAGGTATGTGTAGGCTTAAGAATACTAGCCACAGGTACCTTCCAAAGGCCAACTGGGGATTTCATGGTGATCTCATAACCATCAGCATCCAGGGTACTCCACCAGTTCCTGGATACCATGTCAACACATGCTAGTGAGCACCTATATTTGCTCAACACCTGTGAGGCATTGGCCAGCAACATGCGTCTCTTCCACCAAATAGCAGAATACTCTGAGGTAGTGGGTGCTATAGACTGCATGCACATACACATAAAAGCACCACCTGGTGAACAGGATAGGGTCTTCATAAACCGCAAGGGCTTCCCCTCCATCAACTGCCAGGTCGTGTGCGATGCCCAGAGCATTATAATGAATGTGTGTTCTGGCAGCCCTGGAAGCTATCATGACTCCCACATCTGGCATCTGTCACAGTTGTATCAGTCATTTGCCAGAGGGGACATCCCATATGGCCACATAGTGGGGGATGCTGGTTATGCACTAGAGCTGTGGCTGATGACACCCATCTGAAATGCACACACTCCCGAACAAGAACTCCATAATGAGGCACACACAAACCAGAATTATAATAGAGCATGTGTTTGGGATGCTCAAGTCACAGTTCCAGTGCCTGGACACATCCGGTGGAGCCTTGCAGTACTCTCCAGTAACATGTACCCAAATTATCATTGTATGTGCCATGCTACACAATATGATCCTGTGGAAATAGCTGGAGCAGGAACAGCACGGGACACCACACAGCCCCCCACCATTGCCAAGGCCAAGACAGGCACAGAGTGACTCGGAGGAGGAACAACCTGAGCCTGCCCCTATATGCAGATGGAGGCATGCCCAGTATGCCCAGGCATTGGCAAAGAGGCAACACATACCACATACACTGACAAGGTAGGAACCCAGGGAATGGAAACTCTCTCTGACTCGCACATACAGTAAAAGTGATGTCAAACATGACACTACCTGTGCTACACCATGTATAGGGAGTGTATTATGTGCATCCAACATAGTCAACCCTCCAGTGCCACCCTCAATACTGGCACAGCCACAAGGTAAGTCACCCTTCCTATCAATCACTGAATGGAGTAGCATGTACTGCTAGTTGTATCTATGGTATGGATGTGAGCATGCAAGGGAATTGAGTGGCTGAATGGGATGGCAGAAGATAGTGGACACCTATAATTGCAGCATTAAATCCATGGCATATACTGGTGTCAACAAAGTAGGCAGTAATAGACAAAGTGACAAAACCCACTGCAGGATATGTGGTGGCCCAAATGTGTGTTCATAGGACACACACATGCATGTCAGTGAGGCCCACATACCCAGCAACAGTCCCAGCCAGCAGGACAGGTGTAGACGAACATAAAGAAAGGCTGTGCTAAGGTCTCCGATTGATGGCAGTGGAGAACAGCCCCCCTGCAGACCTACACAGACAGACTACATAAGGTCAGGATGTGGGATGTCCGTCTGAAGGCTAAAATGTCTGTTATGGAAATGTAGGTCAATAAAACCTAAGAACTGTACTACACTCATATTCCTGTAGTCTGCAGGATACATCAGAATACAGAAGGAAATGGAAGTCAAAAGAGTACCTGAAATACCAGTGTGGTCCTAGCAAATGTTCACAGTTATCAGATGTGCCCCCCCAGCACAATCCTAGCTAGAAATATAGTAACATCTATGTCTGGGTATGATACCAGTGGAGCAGAGATCACTTCAACTGGCCATATCAGCAGGATAGATTGTTGCATGTGTACAACATACAGAGCAGTGTGTGAGGTTCCTGTGTGGAAGCCAACAGAGTACCTGAAATACAAGTGCTGTCATAGCAAATGTGTACAAGTGGCAGGTGCCCCCAACCCTGTGTAGAGATGTAGAAACAGTCAGGTGTGCCCCCCAACTCTGTGTAGAAATGTAGTAACAGTCAAGTTTGTGCCCCACTCCAATCCTGTGTAGAAATGTAGTAAAAGTCAGGTGTGCCTTCCAATCCTTTGTAGAAATATAGAAACAATCAGGTGTGCCCCCCCCACAACTCTGTGCAGAAATGTAGTAACAGTCAGGTCTGTGCCCCACCCCAACCCTGTTTAGAAATGTAGTAACAGTCAGGTGTGCCCCCCAATCCTGTGTAGAAATATAGAAACAGTGAGGTGTACCCTCCAACCCAGTGTTGAAATGTAGTAACAGTCAGGTTTGTGGCCCACCCCAACCCTGTGTAGAAATGCAATAACAGTTAGGTGTGCTCCCCCCAACCCTGTGTACAAATGTAGTAACAGTCAGGTTTGTGCCCCACCCCAACCCTGTGTAGAAATGTAGTAACAGTCAGGTGTGCCCCCCCAAACATGTGTAGAAATGTAGTAACAGTCAGGTGTGCCCCCCAATCCTGTGTAGAAATGTAGAAACAGTCAGGTGTGCCCCACCCTACAATCTGATGTAGACATGTAGTAACATGTCTGTGTAGGTATAATAACAGGGGAGCACAGATGACCTGAGGTGGGCAAGGTAGCAGGATAGATTGTAGCATGTGTACAATAGGCAGGTATGCATGTGTTAGTTTGGTGTGTGTTTTACATTGTGTGAGAGTGGTCAGAATGTATGCATTTTGAGGTATGACCTGGTGGCCATTGCCCAACAATGCTGATGACAGGGCCAAGTCCTCACAACTGCAGTGCCAAAGACAATGCCCACAGTACAACACACTATAGCAGTAAGCCATTATAAATGTATAGCGGTAATATGTGTCACCATCTAAAAGATGGACATGCCATGACTGTTGGGTTACATATACAAGCAGTACACAGGTAAAAGTACCCAGACATACAGTGTACAATGTGTAACTGTGAAACGGACACACCCTTGGAATTGTACATACAGGTATGCATCACCTTACCAGGGCTTGTAGTAGGGAATACCGATGTTGTCTGGCCAAACACCTGCAGATCACAACGGTGATAGGACTGATGTATTGGGAAAGAGCTGATGTCCCTGCACAAGCCTGCATAACTGGAATGGCCCATGCATATCTGCATGTCAGATGCAAGTAGTGTCCATAGCACATGTACACCCAGATCACCCAAACACCACCCACAGGTGCTTCACTGCTCCTATCCCTGCTGTTGGGAATGGGTACAATATGACCCCCACATGCGTATGGCAATAGCGAAGGTATGCAGCATGCACTGCAGGTGTCCCATGCAGATGTCTTCCTAGCTGTAAGCAGCACACTGCCAGCATCCACACCACCAGATTACTATTGATAGAAAGTATTGGCATGAACACCTAGCACACCTACCCTGTCACTCCAGGGGAATATGCTGTATTGCAGCCTGGGACTCTAGGAGTGACCGAGTGCAACTGCCTGCAACAGCTGGACTGCATCACCACCAAATGGCCTACAGACCTCTGTCAAAGGCCTGCATCTCACCCGTACTGCCAATGTGTGTTATGTCCTGGACATTCATATAACAACATAACACACTCCACATAACACATATGCAAGGCCATGTGGACAAACCACAGTAACAAGTCCACCATGTCCCAGTGCATGAACAGTGGACCAACACCAAAACACAGCTGTGATGAGGTGATAAAGTATGGGAAAGTATGAGATAATGTTTGCATAATGTATGGAAGAGAGTAGAATAACTGAGGGGTGTGGTGGGAATATGGGCAGCATGGGATGTCCAAAGTCCAACCCATAGCCATGTGCACATACTATCTCCAGCTGCAAACACAAAAATGGGTGGCTAAAACCTGCCTGCACACCACATTAGGGGTAATGTCCAGATGTATGACCCCTGCCTCTGGGTAACCTGTGTGAATCTGGACAGCTGTGGGGTATTGCTAAAGCAAGATAAGGCCATATTGTCATGATGATAGATGTACATATATGGGATCCTCTGCCATCAGTGTACCAAGGTGCTGAACTGGATACACAGGACCAACAGCAAGTGTCTGCAGCTACTCCTCCAGAATGGCATAAGTTGCCAGGAATATGTCAGCGTCTGACTACAATACTGGACACACCTGCATTCATCCTGTGTTCCCCAGAACATCACTGAGAGCAAACATGTCTACCTGACAGTACTTCAGGACATAAAACATGACAGTGTATAACAGTACACATGTTTGAATATCCCTGCCAACACCAGTACCATGTATCAGAAGCAGCACAGACACAATAGCCTACAGTACACACTATCCCTTGAACAGTTTTACCCCATATTGCCAACTGATCCACAGATATCCTGCCGAAACATTTTACTAGCTGTGGGTGTAGAACACAGGCATCTGCACTGGAGTACAATCTACCTGGAATGCATTCACACATGCAATATTGAAAGCCATACTGGGCATGCTCACACACGTAAACAAGTGAAGCCCATGTCTGCCTACAATACTGGACCATACATATCAGACAGTTCCAGATGTTAGTGCATACACTCCTCAGTATGCAGCAGTCATGCTTTGCACATACATTGGATAGGAATACACACATATATCCAAGGACAATGCACTATAATATGCCAAAAGTACCCATACATAGATGTGTGGAAGAGAGTGACAGTGACAAAGAGCCTTTCATCATGAGGCCTGTCCCACCCAGCACACAGCCAAATGGCTACAACCACATGATTTGTAAATGTCACTCGCTGTAAGAATTAGCCACTGGTATCCCTCAGCATGAAAGAGTCTGTGGTGTTACTGCTAGCTGTGCAACATGACTGTACAAGGCAGTAGTCATCTAGCAGTCATATACACATACCTGTGGAATATAAACCTGTGTGTGCCCACCTCTAGATGAATGGGTTATGGCCTACGCACACACACTGCCCTCCCCACAGCCCTACTTTTGGAGGCCTGCTGATTTCATTCATTTAGAAATACACCATTGGGAGAGAAATAGCCCAGTAATCTCTGTGGCATGTCCTATAAATGAGTAGTGTAGTGTGATAAACTAGTTAGATAGATGACCAAATCCCAGACATGGCAAGTGTGTGTGTGTGTTTCTCTGTCTGTGTATGGAGAACTGCTTTTTAGGCTACTCACACTCAGTATAAATCAAATGCCTCTCTTTGCCAAGCCTGCTGATGTCATTCACTTAGAAATACACCTTTGGGAGAGGAATAGCCCAATAATCTCTGTGGTGCGTCCTATTACTGTGTAGTGCTGTAGTGTAATAAACTAGTTAGGTAGGTGATTGAATCCCAGATGTGACAACTTTGTGTGTGTGTCTCTCTGTCTGTGTAGGGAGAAATGCTTTTTAGGCTACTCACACCCAGTACAAATCAAATGCCTTACTTTGGCAAGTCTGCTGATGTCATTCACTTTCAAATACATCTTTGTGAAAGCAATAGCCCAGTAAGCTCTGTGGTACATCCTATAAATGCGTAATGCTGTAGTATGATAAACTAGTTAGGTAGGAGCTCTAATCCCACACATGCCAACTGTGTGTGTGTTTCTGTGTAGGGAGAAATGCTTTTTAGGCTACTCACACTCACTACAAATCATATGCCTTACTTTGGCAAGCCTACTGATGCCATTCACTTCAAATACACCTTTGTGAGAGCAGTAGCCCAGTAAGCTCTGTGGCACATCCTCTAACTGTGTAGTGCTGTAGTACTAGTTAGGAAGGAGTTCTAACCACACACATGGCAATTGTGTATGTGTGTGTGAGTAGGGAGGAATACTTTTTAGGCTACTCACACTCAGTACAAATCAAATGCCTTACTTTGGCAAGCCTGCTGATGTCATTCACTTTGAAATACACCTTTGTGAGAGCAGTAGCCCAGTAAGCTCTCTGGTGTGTCCTATAACTGTGTAATGCTGTAGTGTGATAAACTAGTTAGGTAGGAGATCGAATCCCAGACATGGCAAACATGTGTGTCTCTGTCTGTGTAGGGAGAAATGCTTTTTAGGCTACTCACATTCATTACAAATCATATGGCTTACTTTGGCAAGCCTGCTGATGTTATTCACTTTCAAATACACCTTTGTGAGAGCAGTAGCCCAGTAAGCTCTGTGGCATGTCCTATAACTACGTAATGCTGTAGTGCGATAAACTAGTTAGGTAGGAGATCGAATCCCAGACATGACAACTGTGTGTCTGTGTTTGCCATTCGTTACCTGTGTGGTGGTGGCTGTGTGTGTGTAACAAATGGACTCGTTGTGAAGTGGGTTTTGCAAATTTCTTTTATGGTTGCCTATCATATGTCATAATGTCCACCCTACAAGGATGATAGATGTGAAATAGGCAAGAGGCTGGGGTGCCAACCCATAACCCTACATGTGACATCAAGGCCTGCTGAACAAAGTAAGCACCCCTTGTATTACCAAGAGAACACTCCCAAACCATGTCTCATACACAAACACACTTGTCTAGGTAACAACTGCTATGTTGGTAGTACCCTGCATATTGCAGACAGATGTTAACCATGGTGTGATTGCAGTGGACAACAGAGGGCATGGCACCCTGTCCATCAGTGCGAAAGGCACGTAATGGCAAACAGTGCGCTTTCACCATGTTCCCCACTGGACACCTGCAACAACTGTGGTGCCATCAAATGTGACCCACAAAGGACATACCATTCCTTACACACATGACCTGTATGGACAGATGACAATGACACCAGGGAATACCTGTATCATGCTATCAATGTAGGTGCAGGGTCAATTTGCTGTCCATCACAAGTTCCTGGCACATGAGGCCAGGTCTCGCACATCTGATGATTACAATCAGTGTACCCAATATGGGTCAGATGCCCCAGGGACAGCTGCACATGTCCTGTGCATGCATGTGGAATGTGTGCAAGTCCCAGGCACTGTCCATGTCATAGAGTGTAGAACACATACACGGCAAGCATTGCACAGCACTGTCCATGCAAATGTGACCCAGGTGAGTGGATGGTGACTACAATACCCACCTGTGTAGGTCACTCCAGACACTACACCCCTGAGCCACACTGTAGACCATTGTCATGTGGCTAGATGCCAAGGTTTAACCTTTACCCAGCCTTGTACAGCCTTCTGGCACAGTCAACCACTATACACCCATGAAGCAATGTACCCATGCATGTCAGTACTGGCACCCTGTGTCTGTGTATGTGGTGTACGATGCTATCAACCACATTCACACCAACTACACCTCCAATTGGCAGACTGAAGAAGGCTGTCTGATGTCAGACACCTTCAAATACCCTTTGCACATGTAATCTGCAGACAACCCCTGTGGTGCAGGTGATACCTGCACATTCCTGTATTGTGGCAAAGTAACTACTTAGGAAGTATATTCCTGACCCTGCCAAGTGTGTCAATGTGTTTGAGGCCCTGGGAGAGTGTGGCTGTGTCAACACTGATACCTGTTCATGTGGACAGGCACATGTACTACACCTACTGCATCACTACTATAACATTGTTGCAGATGTCACTCACCATCACATATACCTTTGGACAGCTCCACAACATATAGGCTATGTGGTGCATGCAATAACTGCATAAACATATGATAGCAGTACATAGTAAGTCAGGGTTTTTAAACCCAGTACTGGTAGGTGTGTGAGACAAACATGTTTAGGTTTTACACACCCACACCCTTCCTGAATCACTTTGCCTCTGTCTGTTGCTCTCACACCCTCTCTGGTGGATGTGGAGAAGTACACCTGCTTTGCTTAGGCATCACCTTGTGTTTTGTAAGTGATGCTCAGGATCAGCTGATAGCCTCTGCATGAATTGCAGTCCTCCTCTAGCTGATTGCATGTGGAACAGCTGTGGTAACATTCCCATAGCCAATTGCACAGACACATACTCCAATATCTAGAAAGTCATGTTGGTGTTGGTCCTTTCCATTCACTGTGAGCAGGACCTAGATCTGGTGTTTGTCAAACAGCATCACAGATGTTTTTGGATGTACCTCTAACTAATACACTGTGGAAACAGGCCAACAGAGAGGAGGGGGATGTGTCAGACCTGACTACAGAATGTAAGTGTTGCTATTCAGCATTTGGAGTAATGTCGGTTTAACAGGGTGTGTGTGGATATGGCTGGTCTTTATGTTTCACTACCTGTCATAACAGTGCTATGTTTTTGTGGAAACCCCCATCTGTAATGTCATCTGCAGACTGGGCAGTGTGTGGAGACTTTTGTGTCCTGTGTTACTCACAGAACACCTATCTGAGAACTGCAGAAGTATACTGTGAGGATTGCAGTCAGTACACATTGACAGCAATGAGACTTACTGACTTCATATCCCTGATAAGATATATGTCACAACAAACCCTGGAAGACAGTAAATGTAGGAGGTTATCACAGCAACACGCCAATATTGGGCCAGTGTTTGCAGCACCAGCCACAAGTCTGTCAATCTGTGTACATATGGCATGCAGTAAGAGATGCATATGTTCTGTACACCATTATTTATTGACATCATACCTGATAACAAGCCAGTCAGATATCAGACTGCTAGACATGTTATGTATGGTAGGGCTAGTTTGTAAGGACACAACTTGGCCATTCTGCGGTTATGTGTACAATACTGGGGTCTGTGTAATATGGGTGATTGTCAATAATATGTGTATTTGGCATATGTACCGTGAGCTGTGCACAGACTGTGGTACATGCCATTGTACTTGGTCCTGTTCTATCTGATGTTACATGCTGCTCCAGTGTATGGTACCCTATTGGTCACATGTCTGTAGGGACAGACACACACTTGTCCCATACCACAGACAGCCATTGGACCACACCATGCCATGAACCAGTGTATGTAGGTTTGTGTGTGTGAGTGGCACATATGAGGATGGTGTTTATCAGGCAGTCCATATAGTGTCATATGAAGCATGTGTACCATATGTGTCTGTGGATGTGTTTACATTGGTTGTGGGTATGCAATTTTTCACAAGTGTCTGTTATTCTGTGCTGTGACATGCTTGTAGAGCTCTCTATAATCACAGGTACATGTGTATTCCACCATACCAAATGTAGTCCAGTGTTGTGGCAGTCTGCCTGCAGTTTGCACAGTGCTTTGTGACATGACTAGCAGCCTAGTGTAGGGCTTCCAACATGTAGTAATAGCATACATATTGTTGTCAAATGTCTGTTGACACATTCTTCATTCTGTCTGTCAGTCCCTGTACAGATGAGCAGATGGCAGTACCCAGCTTGGATATGTACAGCAACCTATGCTTGATTGATACTGACATGTCTGCCCAGCTGTGTAATGACAGGCATATATAGGAGACAAAACCCTGTATGGACCACATGCCATGGGTACCTACACTACACTACCAGAGTCAACAAAATATGCTTGGGTGCAGGTCTCCATCACACACAATAACCATGTGTTTTAAAACATGTTGCATACATGTCTCCTGGAGTACCTCAGTGGCCCTCTGCAACAGGCAACCAGATGATTGGATGTTGCATGTAACTCTCACCATGATGAACACACCTGTGGTATCTGTTAATAGATGGTCTACTGCCACTTGACAGGTGGCATGACACCACTGTACACACATCCCCTACACTTTCCATCTCTCCATGGACAATAGGCTGGTACACCCTTATGAACACCCACACCAATGAGTTCTAGTACCGGCAAAACTGCATGTGTGCATTACTGACAATTGCTGTGTCTGTGTGAATGTACACCTGCAGGTGATAACACCCTGGCTTCATCCACACATACCACACACCCTGTTACCATAGTGAGATGTGGCTGGTGCTGTATGGTACATTATGTGTACCTAGTTACACAGTCTACCCTCTGGGCTGCCTGGGGCTTGCAGTACCAGCACTACACTATTGTACAAATGTGTTGGTAGGCACAGGATACCCCCTGACTTACCACAAGTGTGTATGTGTGCAAGTGTATATTTGTAGGATACAGCATTTGCATGCCACAGCCCCCTAATACAGTACACTTTGCCACTCAGTATTAGGTTTAACAATGGTCCTGACTGTAGGAGAGCCATGACAATGCACCACCCTACAATCCCTGTGGCAAGTGCATTACATGCATATCCCTGTAGTTGCACTCTTGGAATATACATGTGCTTGTATTGCAGTCTATGGTGATGTCTGATTGTGGGCATGGCAGACTATTATCATGGGTGTGTGGGGTGTGTGTGATGGGTATACTGAATTGACACCACAGTACCACAGTACATGTCCCATGTACCACTGTATGGGGTCCAGTGTCACCTGCAAACATACAGCTAACTGATAACACTATGCAGCCCAGCTATGCATATGCTGTGTGCAACCTACCTGCTACAGAATGGACACACTAACAAGGTAGTTAGCACTGGTAAGCCCATGTTCTGAGATGCGTGTAGGACTGTTATGTGTTTATCAATGTGTACATGACAGTACGTCACATTAGGTATTGTCCACAAAGAACCACTACATCCCCCATTACCATAATGTACAGGGCTTGGGGATGTTCGTCATCTGACATGTACCCTGGAGCACACATCATCCTACAAGGTGTGTGGTGTGAGCAATCAAGGACACACACATCAATAACACTAGGTGCCTAGTTAAAGGTGTATTCACAGTATTGCCATGTCAGACTGTGTGTACATGTGGAAGGATCTACCTCCATTTGCATAATATGTCTGTACCAACACTGCTTGGCAAATGCCAACATTCCACAGGTACCATCCTGTGGACATACAGCCCTTCACAACTAGTGGATGTGTAAATGGCCTCCTCACCACCGTAGAGGTGTACAGTAATACTGGGTTTGCTATAACTCACTAAGTGTGGCTGTTGTGGACTTAGCCACCATCATTGCAGTCATTGTTGAGTCTATCCCCTCATTTAGCTGTCTGTAATACTGTACAGGGTATGTTAACAGGTTACATAGTTCTCAATCACACCATTTGCATTAGTAGAGCAGCTCACACCCTCCAAAGGGTAGGGCTGTGCCACCCAAACTGGCACACCCATATTTACTGAGGTGATGATTGCAGTAGAGTGGGCAAAGGGACATATACCTTGTCATTACCATCATTAATGTAATTAAAATAGCAGACTCTACTGTTGGCTGAAGGAGGATAAGAGGAGGGTGAAGGCATGCCTGAAGGCAGGAAGACAGGAGGAAGGTTAGGAGTGTAGCAGTGAGGGTTGGAACTTTGAATGTTGGCAGTATGACTGGTATAGGAAGAGAGCTAGCTGATATGATAGAGAGAAGGAAGGTTGATATATTGTGCGTGCAAGAGACCAGATGGAAGGGAAGTAAGGCCAGGTGTTTAGGAAATGGGTTCAAATTGTTCTATCATGGTGTGGATGGCAGGAGAAATGGTGTAGGGGTTATACATAGGGGTCATTGTACATGCTGGTGTGAATGACCTGAGACGTACCTCCCTGGACTACATGAAAAGAGACATAGAGGAGCTCTCTGATCATGTAGCCCAGGCTGGTATGACCCTGACCTTGAGCAGCATCTAGAATGATGCCACAGTACAAAGACAAAATGATTGATTTTAACAATTGGCTAAAATTTTGGTGTCATTCAAAGGGGATCCAGTGTCTGTCAGCCTGGGATGACATGCTCGACAAGCCACGTTGCTTCACTAGGGACGGCTTGCACCTGTCACCACTGGGCTTTCGGATATTGGCAAAGGCTCTTGCCACCCCATAGTGCCTTTTAGGCAAGGCTCAAGAGTCAAACCCACCCCCATAGACAGCACAAGGAACAAGAAACTAAGGGTAATGCTGCTAAATGCCAGAAGTCTTAACCTCAAGATGCACGCATTCGAAGCTCTCCTCAGTATGGAGAACATCGATATCTGTGCAGTGACAGAAACCTGGTTCAAGGCTGCAGAGAGCACCTTGGCACTACCAGGCTATACCTCATATCATGCTTTTCAGCCCCAAAACCCGGACTGAACCACTAAAGGAGGGGGAGTTTCCATATTTATCAAGTATATCCACACCTCCAGGTTAGTGGCATTGCACAAAGTATCGGAGACCATCCATGTGCAACTAACAGTGGGCAAGACTGCTTTTCAGTTTATAGCATCCTACAGACCACCATCCCAAAGTCAGGAATCCCACTCGGCTTTCCTGAAAACATTGGAGAACATGAAGATCTCTCCGAACACCATTATATTGGGTGACTTCAACTACCCAAACATTGACTGGGAGCACTACTCAAGCCCCAGCACCTTAGCCCAAAGGTTCCTGGAAATTATAAACTCAAATGCTATGGAACAACTAGTCAACACTCCCACAAGAGGGGACAACATACTAGACCTGATCATTACCAACATGGGGACTCTATGCTCCACACCAGAAGTATATCCCTCATTGGTAAGATCAGACCATAAATTAATTTCACTGGATGTCCACATCCCAACCCCACCCCCAGCCCAGAAAACCACAGTGAAAAACTTCTCAAAAGCGAACTTCTCACTTCTCAAAACTGAAGTGGAATCCTTCAAGGCCCCAGGGCCAGTGGAAACTATGGCCCAAACTGCAGAATCCTATATAAATGCATTCTACGGACATCTCCAGGAATGCATGGATCATGCTATCCCAAACAAAACCAAGACCCAATCATCCAAAGGCAGGCGTCCAGTCTGGTGGACCCTGCCATAAATAAACTGTACAACAGAAGGAGGAAGCTACTACATGATAGAGCAAAATCCCTAATAGGGAAGGCATCTCTGATCAGTACTAGCAAAAAATTACGATCCCTGATAAAATCCTCCAAGGCCAGCTTCGAGAGAAAAATTGCACAGGACACCAAAGACAATCATAAGGCTTTTTCACTTATGTTAGAAACCTGGGATGCAACTCCCAGACTTGTTCTGAGTTGATTCTAAATGACAAAAAATACACTGAACCCACAGACATCGCCAATATCCTGGCAGACAGGTTCAGTGCAAACTTCTTCCCCCCAAAAGAGCAAGTATGTATCCCAGCAGAGGGCTGCCTCCCAAACATCTCTGATGCTCAGGTGAAGGCTGCCCTCTCCAAAGCAAAAAACACTGCTTCCATGGGACCAGATGGCATCCCAGGTTGCGTCCTACATGAACTCCAAGAGGAACTAATCCCTCAAATAAAACAGCTATACAATCTCAGCCTCACTACAGCATATGTGCCCACCGAATAGTGTACAGCAACAGTGGTCACACTCCACAAAGGTGGAGCCTCTACGGACCCTGGAAACTATCGCCCGATAAGCCTGACTAGCTTAGTCTGCAAGGCTATGGAGAGGATCATCATGGAGCTCATAAACAAAGACATTGGGGACCTACAGACACTAGATCCTACCCAGTTCGGCTTTGTCAAGGGCAGATCCTGCCTTTTGAACCTGGTTGACTTCTTTGAAACAGTCACCAAAGCCATAGATGAAGGGAAGATAGTCCACACAGCCTATCTGGACCTTGCAAAGGCATTTGACACAATACCCCACTCAGGCATCATAGATAAGCTATCCAGCTTAATTATAAACCCCTATGTCACAAGATGGGTCGCAAACTGGCTCAAAGACAGAACCCACAGAGTGAGAGTTGCTGGAGCCATGTCAGACTCAAAACCGGTCACAAGTGGCATCCCACAGGGTTCTGTCCTGGGACCACTCTTGTTCGGTATATACTTTTCCGAGGTACAGGCAAGCGTGGAGGACTATGGCTCACCAAGTTCGCAGATGACTGCAAACTGGGCCATAATCAACTCTCCAGCTGACACAAACATCCTTCAAAAGGTCTCACAGAGACAGATAACTGGTGCCAGTGCCATGGTTTAAAGCTAAATGCCAAAAATGTATAGTCATACCCTTTGGCAAAAACAATGTGCCCACAAATTACCACATAGGTGGAAACCCATTAAGTACAGAGAAAGTTATTAGGGACCTGGGGACCCAAGTTGATAGCAATCTCTCCTTTGAAAACCACATTGCCAAAGTGGTTAGAAAGACCTTCTACATAGCCCACCTCATCACAAAGGGTTTCACATCTAGATCAAGAGAGGTAATCATGCCCCTTTATTCATCCCTCATCAGGCCCATCATAGAATACAATGCCCCTTTGGGATGTACCTTACCCGACACCTGCAGCAATTAGAAAGACCCCAAAAGTATCTCATCAAGAGGATCAAGGGTCTCAAACAGATGCCATATGCTGCTCGGTTAAAAAAACTCCAGCTCTACTCAGTTGCATACCGCCTACTTCGAAGCGATCTATGCCTGACATACAAAGATATTTCAAATCCAGAATTAATGGACATGCTCCACCTCAGTAAATCTAAATCCCTTAGAGCCACACGCTCGAGGGACTTGAACCTCAGCACAGAAATAAATAGAACTTGCTGGAGGGACAGGTTCATAACCCAGAGGCTCCATTCGCTCTGGAATAGAATTCCAGATCATGTGAGGTAGAGCACCTCATTGAATCTCTTCAAGAAGAATCTCAATAGGTGGATGGGGGATCGTAGGTTTGTCCCAGGAATTACTCCCGTGTCACTATTAGACAGAGGCACAGTAAACTAAACCTTAAAAAGGGCACAGTATACTCAAATCAAGGGGTGGCGTAAGCCATACAGAATCGGGCTAGGCTTATAATTGCCTCAGGGCAGATAGCCTAGTATGAACCTATGAACCTATGAACCAATACTAAAGGAACAATATGCCAAGAGTGTTTTAGACGTGAAGAGAGTGTCTGACAGAGTGATGTTTATGAAGCTTGAAATTGATGGTGTAATGATGAATGTTGTCAGTGCATATGCTCCACAAGTTGGGTGTGCGATGGATGAGAAAGAGAAATTTTGGAGTGAGTTGGATGAAGTCGTGGTGAATGTACCCAAGGGTGAGAGACTAGTGATCAGAGTGAACTTTAATGGGCATGTTGGTGAAGTGAACAGAGGGGATGAGGAAGTGATGGGTACGTATGGTGTTAAGGAGAGGAATGCAGAAGGTCAGATGATTGTGGATTTTTGTGAAAAGGATGGACATGGCTGTGGTGAATACATATTTTAAGAAGAGGGAGGAGCATAGGGTGACATACAAGAGTGGAGGAAGATGCACACAGGTGGATTATATCCTATGTAGGAGGGCCAGTCTGAAGGAGATTGGAGACTGTAAAGTGGTGGCAGGGGAAAGTGTCATTAAGCAGCATAGAATGGTGGTCTGTAGGATGACATTGGTGATCAAGAACAGGAGGAGCAGTGTGAAAGCAGTGCCAAGGATTAAATGGTGGAAGTTAAAAAAGGGTGATTGTAAAGTGGAGTTTAGGGAAGAGTTAAGACAGGCACTGGGAGGCAGTGGAGAGTTACCGAATAGCTGGGTAACTACAGCAGAACTAATAAGGGAGACTGCTAGAAAGATGCTTGGTGTGACATCTGGACAGAGGAAGGAGGACAAGGAGACCTGGTGGTGGAATGAGGAAGTACAGGAGGGTATACAGAGGAAGAGGCTGGTGAAGAATAAGTGGGATTGTCTAAGAGATAAAGAAAGTAGACATGAGTATAAGGAGATGAGGCGCATGGCAAAGAGAGAGGTGGCAAAAGCTAAGGATAAGGTGTATGGAGAGTTGTATGAGAGATTGGACAGTAAAGAGGGAGAAAAGAACCTGTACTGATTGGCTAGACAGAGGGACAGAGCTGGGAAAGATGTGCAGCAAGTAAGGGTGATAAAGGATAGTGAGGGAAATGTACTCACAAGAGAGGAGAGTGTGTTGAGTAGATGGAAAGAGTATTTTGAGAGGCTGATGAATGAAGAGAATGAGAGAGAGAGAATGTTGGATGATGTGGGGATAGTGAATCAGGAAGTGAAACAGATTAGCAAGGAGGAAGTAAGGACAGCTATGAAGAGGATGAAGAATGGAAAGGCTGTTGGCCCAGATGACATACCAATGGAAGCATGGAGGTGCTTAGGATAAATGGCAGTGGAATTTTTAACTAGATTGTTTAATGAAATTTTAGAAAGTCAGAGGATGCCTGAGGAGTGGAGAAAAAGTGTTTTGGTACCTATCTTTAAGAATAAGGGTGATGTGCAGAGCTGCAGTAACTACAGAGGGATAACATTGATCAGTCACAGCTTGAAGTTATGGGAAAGAGTAGAAGCTAGGTTAAGAAGGGAGGTGATGATTAGTGATCAGCAGTATGGTTTCATGCCAGGAAAGAGCACTACAGATGCAATGTTTGCTTGAGAGTGTTATTGGAGAAATACAGAGAAGGTCAGAAGGAGTTGCATTGTGTCTTTGTAGACTTGGAGAAAGCATATGACAGGGTGCCTAGAGAAGAGTTGTGGTATTGTATGAGGAAGTCGGGAGTGGCAGAGAAGTATGTATGAGTGGTACAGGATATGTACGAGGGTAGTGTGACAGTGGTGAGGACTGCAGTGGGAGTGACAGATCCATTTAAGGTGGAGGTGGGATTACATCAAGGATCAGCTCTGAGTCCTTTCTTATTTGCAGTGGTGATGGACAGGTTGACAGATGAGATGAGACAGGAGGCCCCGTGGACTATGATGTTTGCAGATGACATTGTGATCTGTAGTGAGTGTAGGAATCAGGTTGAGGAGACTCTGGAGAGGTGGAGATATGCTCTAGAGAGCAGAGGAATGAAGGTCAGCAGGGCTAAGACAGAATATATGTGTGTAAATGAGAGAGAGGGTAGAGGAATGGTGAGGATGCAGGGAGTAGAGTTGTTAAAGGTGGGCGAGTTTAAGTACTTGGGATCAACAGTTCAGAGTATTGGTGATTGTGGAAAAGAGGTATAGAAGAGAATACAGCCAGGGTGGAATGGGTGGGGAAGACTGTCAGGAGTGATTTGTGACAGACGTGTACCAGTAAGAGTGAAAGGGAAGGTCTACAAGAGGGTAATGAGACCAGCTATGTTATATGGGTTGGAGACAGTGGCATTGACAAAAAGGCAGGAGTCAGAACTGGATGTGGCAGAGTTAAAGATTTTAAGACTTGCTCTCGCTATGACTAGGATGGATAGGATTAGGAATCAGTATATTAGAGGGTCAGCTCATGTTGGACAGTTTGAAGACAAAGCAAGAGAGACAAGATTACGTTGGTTTGGACATGTGCTGAGAAGGGATGATGGGTATATTAGGAAAAAGGTGCTAAGGATGGAGCTGCCAGGTAAGAGGAAAAGAGGAAGACCTAAGATAAGGTTTATGGACGTGGTGAGAGAGGACATGCAGGCGGATGGTGTGACAGTGCAAAATGCAGAGGATAGGAAGAAATGGAAAGAGATGATCCACTGTGGCGACCCCTAATGGGAAAAGCCAAAAGATGATGATGAGACTGCCTATATCCCAATGTCTGGTTCTGCCTATTCTGTCCTGGTGGGATTATATGGGCAACAGATGTGCTTCCTGCACGGGTACATGCCTCCATGTGTACAGTCTTGTATCTGTACTGCATCCACACCAAATGCTCTCTGTGTTGTACCCAGTCATGTTGTGTGTGCCACCCAGTACACTTACCATTGTCCACTGTAGAAGGCCTGCTGACAACACTACACCCATCAGCCATGTGGCACATGGACAACCACAACACAAACAGAATAAATTATGGTGACCACAATAACACAGTGTTAATAACAGCTATATTGCATCATGGCTGTACAGCTGCACTTTCTCAAATGTTAGCATTTCACTTTACTGCAGACAACATGCTACACAGCGTTCCATTGCTGCATTGTTGTACAGTCACCCTGTGCATCAGAACCATGTTAGCCTGTCCCTGCATTGATGTTATGCACAACAAGATGTGGCACAGGTCTCATCATATGCACAGGGTGTGCTATTGGTTTGCCGGAGGCCTAGACTGAGCCATACATTTGACATCATGTGTGTGTGTGTGTGTGTGTGTGTGTGTGTGTGTGTGTGTGTGTGTGTGTGTGTGTGTGTGTGTATGTGTTTGTGTGTGTGTGGGGGGGGTTGACTACTGTTACGGACCTATTGTGATGTTGTGTGTGCAGGTACATGGTTGCCTAGCTTTGTTGCTGATGTGTGTGTGTGTATGCATGCACACAGTTCCACTCTGTGGCTGCCCTATATGGGGATTTGTAAGACAGCTGCAGACTGTACCTGGCAGGGTTTGCAGTTCACCATCTCTGACCACGGACATGGAAACTGTGCCTGGCAGAGGGTCCCACGGGCATGACCAGATACAAGGCCAGACAGGGTACTGTCCCCTGAGGATGACAAATGTTTGCTGGATCCAGGTTCCTCTCAGGAATGGCCAGGGCCACGTGCACATGGCCTGCAATGATGTTCTGTGTACAGCACCCCCCCATATTGCCTGGGGTAGTACTGCCACTACGGTATTGGTTCTGGCTGCTGAGACATCTATGGTGACCTCTAACTCCTGGTGTTGCTGGCCTAGGTCCATGTGGCCATTGCACCACTCCCACCCTGTCCTGATGCACGGGCATAACATGGTTTATGAGATCCAGTGTCTCACCCCACCGTCTATCCATGACCTCGGTGAAATAATGGATGGCACCTGCTAGGTCATGGAAGTTGTCATTTAGAGAGGTGTGAATAGCCCTCTGCACCCTTAGATCCTGTCTGATGTACAGTTACAATCATGCCTGTGCCTCGATGACAGCCTAGAACATGTGTCTGGTAGTTGCAGAAGCGGCACTTCTGCCAGGGGCATGATGACCAGCACTGCTATGATGAGCACCCCTAAACATCTGCCTCTGTGGTACCCTGCTGGACATCTGGCTATGGCTGCTATGTCCTGACACATGTGCCATGGATACCACACTGTCCTGTCCCATGCAAACTGCAGACTGTCCCTCAGCTATGGACAACGGTGATGGGGTATGTATGTACGGGCAGTGTGACTGTGTGCGGGGATGGGGTGGATAATTGTGGGATGTCAAATGGTGGCCCAGCTTCAGCCCCTGACAACCCCGCCTGTGCCTCAGCTCACCTGTCATCATTTTCAATGTCTGTATCAACACTGACATCAGATTCCCTGCAGGAGGCAGGAGGGACCCAGGCCCACCTCGCCACCTGTGTGGGGAAAACAGGAGATGGACTGTAAGGCCTGTACATCATTGCTTAACAGTACATACACACACGCACATGAACACACGCACACATGCACAGACATGCACACCTGGAATTCCAACACACTACTTAACTTTACCTGGGTATACAAAATGTCCCTACTTAATTGTCTGAAATCCCCCATTCAGCATTAGACTTTAATAATGAGAATCAGTGATGGCAATCACTCAGGTATCATTCTTTTAATTGCTCAGACATGTGATCACAGAACATGACTTGTTACCCCTTTACCTTGCTTGGAGTAATTTGTCCAGGACACCCTATCGTCATCTGGTTTACACCCTGGTTTTGTCCAGATGTGTTAAGAATGGCTGCCATATGTTACGGGCTACTATAGTCAGTCAATAATGTCATGCACAAGGGTGATATACATAACTGTTGTTCAGTAGCTGCACAATCTGTTGCATTAACAACTGTGTATGTGGAGTACAGTACTATATGGAAACACTCTCTGTTGTTGTCTAATAATTCCCTAATGCATCTGCTGCTATTTCCAGTTAAACCAGTATCCCTGATGTGTACTATTCTCTCCCAATGCATCTTTCCTGCTGTGGACATGTATATACTATCATCTGTCCTGCAATCACAGTTCAGACAAGTATTCCTGGTGTCTAATATGTATGTCCATATCCAACTACTACACAATTCCTAAGGGAAGCTGACAGGTATGAACACCACACCCACACATGTGCATACATGGACACACACACAAACACACACACATATACACACACACATTCTACATACATGAAAACCCCTACACTCCACCAGAAAGCACCTAAATACAAATCCAGCCCCCACTAACACATACAATTGCAGGTGATGTTGCAGTACATTATCACACACAGACCTCTAATTACCCATATGTCAGCATGCATGACATGTTGCTCAAAAGCATGCAGTGCAACTATGGTCAATTCCTGTTACAAACATTATACATGTCTATTATGCATGGCTTGTGCTAGTAGGTGATGCCCCTTCCCCTGGAACACACTGCACCCATGTCCACAGTATTGTTGTGCATTTGTTCGGCACCCTGGCATGTACTGTGCACCATACCTCACAGGTAAACACACCATTGCAGGATGTGTATATGTGTGTCGTTATGTTTCCTCTGCTGCTCACAGCCTCTATGTGTTACTCGATGACATGTGGACACATCTTATGTGAATGCCTGATGTCTGTTTACAGATGTCATCATCAGTGGTGCATGTCTGGGTCATACAACACAAGTAGACTGACAACAGACATACCTTACTGCACCTATGATGAGTGTACAGACCATTATTGACATGGTACCCTCTTCCCTGACATGCCATGGCACAATATTACTGCATATGTCACATTACACATACCTGATATGTGACATATGACCTGTGCAATCAAATGCAGTATGAGCCATATGTGTTAGTTGTGTAGATGCTGATTGCAATGCATACAATTTCTGGGTGCATATGTGTGCACACCCATATCATGATGGTGTGTTGCACCAACTGTTATGTGTACTACATCAGTCAGAATTCCTGGAAGGGGTATAGTAGCATGGCCCATCCTCATCTGCCAGTGGTTGGTCAGTCAGCCCTGCATATGTTCTCCAACCTTGTATGTTTGCATGGTCAACTCCTGTGCACAGCCCTTGGAGGTCACACAGTACCATCACTATTGCCGTGCAGTCAGGGTTATGTCTGCCACACTTCATGACCTTGACTGTGTGCAGATACAGCCATTCTTAGTGGGCTTTGTCTCTCTGCTTCAGTGCACTGTTGTGTTTCAGGATAACACCCCCTCACCATCCCATGCCGCATTACAGATGCTTGACATCTATGGCCTACACATGTGTGTCATATTGCAGTGTCCCAAACTATGAACACTATGTGTACTGGCATATTTCCTGCTAATGCATGGCAGACATACAGGTGTACAGTGGCACCAGCAAGGTACAGATGGGGATGTCATCCCTGGGTTGGGGTGAGGTGTTGATTGTGCAGCACATGTATCTTAACTGCAACTGTCTGTACTTTCCCAACATGGTGCTGATATGTCCGAACACATTACAACACATAGCTTTGGCGATGTTCTGCTGTTATGCAGATCATATCTGTATTGAGCCCTGGCTGATGTTGCCTGTGGTACATATAGGTTCATAGGTAATTACTTGTCTGTTGGTCCTGGGACCTATATAAGCCTAGACAATAAGGTTCCCAGGTGTGTGCCACCCAAAAACTTTATTTCCCTGTGCCCCTGTCAAGCATTGTTACAGGTGTAATCCCCAGGGTGATTTTCCCATGTCCCATCCAGTTGTCAAGTGTTTTTCTAAAGAGGTCCAATGAGTAGCTTTGCTTGACATTAATTGGTAGTCTGTTCCAGAGTATGGAAAGTCTCTGGGACAGGACCCTATCCCCCCAGTATGTTCTGTTTATTGTGGTGACAAGGTTTAGGTCCCTGGAGCATGTGTGCAGAGAGATTGGGATTTCCTTAAATGTAGCATGTTCAACTGCTCTGTGCTTGACATAGCTTTGTATATTAGGCAGATATCACCTCTGAGTGGACAATATGCAATGGAATGTAGCCACAGTTGTCTGAGATAGTCTGTGTAAGGCATGTGTTTGAGGCTGGTAATCCCTTTAGTGAGGAGTGTGCTCTGTCAATGAACATGTACAGCATGCATTATGGGTAGGTGTATTAGATGTGTGCATGGCCTAAACCATAGCTATGACATGCCCGGTGTATTGGCAAGCATGAACATAAACATACTCACCGGCTACAGGCTGCTGCAGTGGTGGTATCCCAGAGGGACCTACATAGGAATGAGAGAGAGATGATGTCAGTAGCCACAGTTGTGGCACTGATATAGGGTGGGTGCAGTATTACAGTAAAACAACAGTAGAAGTCCACACTACTACAGCTTATGCACAACTGTTTATTACTACTACACAGCAACAGACTCTTCACATATGCATACGCAACAGTGGTTTACTGATTTGCCCTCTAGGCTCCTCAGCTGGTGTCTGGGTAGCACCCACCTCCACGATGTTACAGGAGTGTTGCTGTTGGGGCGGGCAGGTGCCATGAGGCTGATGAGCAGCTCCTCCACACGAATAAGGGGGGATGGATGTTAGGGCCCCCACTGTTGTGAGGTGATCCCCCTGTACAGCAGCAACATGCAGATGGACATTGTGAAACAGGTCACTGCAATGATACTGGACCTGCCGAAAAGTACGATTGTGCATGCCAACATCATTGACCTTGTGGACTACATCATTCCGCAGGGTGGTCTGCTCCTGCAGATCATGGGCTGTCCTGCCAAAGAGCAGCTGGTAGTGCTGGATCAGGTTGTTTACCAGTATCTCATTTTCTGCGGCAATGTCAGACAGTAGCCTCCCATGGGACATATTGCCTGAAAGATATGAAGATGGAAACAGGTCTGAGCAACTCATACGGCACGGTTACCATACTTCAATACACCATATCAGCTCCAAATACATGTTCACACAACTCAAGTGGTAACGCTCCAGCTTATCTACCATTGAGACATATATTGTATTGTACCACACTTTGTGCTATGTATTTGTAGCCAAGTTCCCTGTGGGAATGCTATCATTGCTGGCCTGTTACAGAGTATTTCACCTGCATGTCATTGTCACTGCCACTATGTTTCCAAATATGCATGTGGTATGCCTGCTATGTGATTGCTGCACGTCTGTGTTTTTGGTGATATCTATGCATGCTGTTGGATATGTTCCACTATAGTGTGGACTATTACAACCCACATATGTTCCATAAACATGACCCAACAGCATGTGTAGGGGATATTAGCCAGCAGAACCACATCTCCCACCTCATCTGGTCATGTTACAAGGCCACATCGCATCTGGGAACCACCATGTGACCTCATCATCTAGTGGTCCTGCACTACCTTCAGGTGGAATCACTGCAGGGGATGGTGCCCCCCCCATGAGCACACAAAGATAGACTCCTGTCAGCCAAAGGCAGGTCCAGGGTATGGTGCATGGGAGCCCCACAGAGACATGGGGGACATGCTACATCACCTGGAGGCCTGCAGTACACATACACAGGGTGCTCCTCCTGCCCAGCCTACAGCCCAGGTGCCTTTATGATCATGTAGATGCTGTTGTGACTGTCCATGGGTGGAGACATTGCTCCCAATGTTCCCATATGGTGGCTCAATGGCCTCTACATTAAAAACAATACTCTCCATCCACAGTGTTTACCCACCACATGTGTCATATACCAGCCCTGTATGCTGTCTTGTCTGTCTTCCAATCCAACCTACAAACCAATATTTGCCTACTACCCTTTACCACCATACAAATTCCACTTTCACAGACATGTTTGATATGTTCCCCACATGGCTTACACACCACATATCACAGTCCATTTTGCACCCTTGTACTGCTGTGCATATATGTGGTGTATTGATATGTGTGATGTTCATGCACACATATCCTGGACGAGGACATGTATTTACATACACATATACATACATATACACACACACATACACAGATATTATATATATATATATATATATATATATATATATATATATATATATATATATATATATTTATATATATATATATATATATATATTTATATGTATATATATATATATATATATATATATATATATATATATATATATATATATATATATACAAAAACACACACACACATATATATATATAGATATGTATACGAATTATGTATGTGTGTGTGTGTGTGTGTGTGTGTGTGTGTGTGTGCATATGAATGTATGTATATGTAGACATACAAATATATCTACAGCAATATCTACATCTATATATATATATTTTTTTTTCTTTTATGTATATATATATATATATATGTGTGTGTGTGTGTGTGTGTGTGTGTGTGTGTGTGTGTGTATATATAAATAAATATATATATATATATATATATATATATATATAATATATATATATATATATATATATATATATATATATATATATATATATATATATATATATATATATCTATATATATATATATATATATATGTACTACTCAGGCAAACTCCTTGTGGGTCTGCAGAGTGGTCCTAGCAGCAGGGAACTCAGAAAAGCGACTACTTTCTGGATTTAAGTATCTTTGCTTTTTTTTCACTTGGAATAGCTTCTGTAGCTTACCCTGAACTAGCTTGAACTGTTTTTTTAACTGTTTGCTGCATTATTTTAAAATCTGCATTTAAAGTTACATTTTAGTCGAATTTGATCGAAAGTTTGTTGTTTGTTTGTTTAATTTAACTGTGGAGGCTGCCCACTAAAGTGTGTTAGCCTGTGTAACTAATTTATCACTGTTTCTGCATTTTCTGTGTGTTTCTACCAAAAACAACAAACAAAAATAATCCTTGTTTTCCCGCCTTCCTCGACTAGTTTAGACCAGTTTACAGGCATTGCTGTATTCTGGGCTGTGGTGTAGTTCCTGTGTTGTCCATTACCTTACTTGGATAGAAGGAAGTTTTTTTGCTCACCAGTGGGAGTGGGGAGCCTTGAGCAGCCTACCTGTCCCTGTAGGAAGTGACCTCAGCACAAGAAGCTGTAGTAATTGGTTGTTTTGGACCATTTCTAGCTCTTTTGTAGTTCACTGTTTAAAATCCGCCTCTTGGCATTTTTTTATGGCTATACTACTCAGACAAGCTCCTCGTGGGTCTGCAGAGTGGTCCTAGCAGCAGGGAACTCAAAAAAGCAACTACTTTCTGGATTTAAGTATCTTTGCTTGTTTTCACTTGGAATAGCTTCTGTAGCTTACCCTGAACTAGCCTGAACTGTTTTTAACTGTTTGCTGCATTATTTTAAAATCTGCACTTAAAGTTACATTTTAGTCGAATTTGATCGAAAGTTTGTTGTTTGTTTGTTTCATTTAACTGTGGAGGCTGCCCACTAAAGTGTGCTAGCCTGTGTAACTAATTTATCACTGTTTCTGCATTTTCTGTGTCTTTCTACCAAAAAAACAAAAAAACAAAAAAAAATCCTTGCTTTCCTGCCTTCCTCGACTAGTTTAGACCACTTTACAGACATTGCTGTATTCTGGGCTGTGGTGTAGTTCCTGTGTTGTCCATTACCTTACTTGGATAGAAGGAAGTTTCTTTGCTCACCAGTGGGAGTGGGGAGCCTTGAGCAGCCTACCTGTCCCTGTAGGAAGTGACCTCAGCACAAGAAGCTGTAGTAATTGGTTGTTTTGGACCATTTCTAGCTCTTTTGTAGTTCACTGTTTAAAATCCGCGTTGCACGACTTTGCGGTTGTGTATAGCTCAGCGCCGGTTAAACAAGGTTAAACTTTTTCTGGCTCCACCCAGTCTGCTCTTCAAATTTTCCCTTAAGGAAGCTCTACTCTTAGTATAACCAGACTACTTACTATATTATAAGCCTAGCACTTGTTCTCAATACTTCTCTACTAAGTAAGCACTCTCATACTAAGTAAAGCACTACATCTACTTACCACCCCTGTGAATATCCACTTCCCTTAAAGGTACAGCACTCCCTTATACAGTTCTAGCATGTCGAGTGGTAGATTACTGGAGTCGTCTCCAGTTCAGCTGGTCAATCTGGATATCTTGAGACAATGCTACAATTGTCTCATGTACACAGACAACCCTCTCCTCCTCCCAAAAAACACAAATACATGTGAGAGATGCAACTATATAGCCAAACTGGAGGCTGAACTCTCTCAACTCAGGGCTGGCATGACCAGACAAGAGGAGATGGCAACCACACACACAACAATCCCAGTCCCACATAGACCTACCACAACTGCAAACCAAACACATAAAAACACAAAGACATACTCGGAGGCTCTAATCAAAAACTTACTAAAACAACAGAGGCTCCCAAAGCAGACACCCAAAAATCCACCACCTCAAAACAAAACACATGCAACACATACTTCAATAAATCAGTGTGTCAACCAATCACAGCCCTTAAGGCCAAACACCTTGCCTGATACACTAGTAATAGGTGACTCTATAGTCAGACACACTGATGTCCCACTGACCAGGCTGAACAAGGAGAAGGTGACTGTGAGCTGTCTGTCGGGAGCTAGGATCCGCCACATAACACACACACTCAAGTCACTCCAAAGCAAGTACAAATATGACTCCGTCATTGTCCATGCTAGTGTGAATGACCTGAGGCGTACCTCCCTGGACTACATGAAAAGAGACATAGAGGAGCTCTCTGATTATGTAGCCCAGGCTGGTATGACCCGGACCCTGAGCAGCATCTTGCCCTCACCAAGAATGATACCACAATACAAAGACAAGATAATCAGCTTTAACAATTGGCTCAAGTACTGGTGTCATTCTAAGGGGATCCAATGTCTGTCTGCCTGGGATGACATGTTGGACAAGCCACGCTGCTTTGCAAGGGATGGCTTACACCTGTCACCACTGGGCTTCCGGATATTGGCTAAGGCTCTTGCCACCCCCATAGTGCCTTTTTTAGGCAAGGTTCAAAAGACAAACCCACCTCCTTAGAAAACAATAATGGAAAAAAACTAAGGGTAATGCTGCTCAATGCCAGAAGTCTAAATCTCAAGATGCAGGCACTTGATGCACTCCTCAGCATGGAGAACATTGACGTCTGTGCAGTAACTGAAACCTGGTTCAAGGCTCCTGAGAGCACCCCAGCGCTACCAGACTATACCTCGTATCACGCTTTTCGGCCCCAAAACCCAGGCTGAACCACAAAGGGAGGGGGGAGTGTCCATATTCATCAAGGACACCCACACCTCCAGGTTAGTAGCAACACATGAAGCATCAGAGACCATACAGGTGCAACTAACCATAGGCAAAACTGCTATACAACTGGTAGCATGTTACAGACCACCCTCCCAATCTCAAGAACTCCACTCAGCCTTCCTGAAGACATTGGAGGATATGAATGTATCACAAAATACCATCATACTGGGAGACTTCAACTACCCAAACATAGATTGGGTACATTATTCTAGCCCTAATACCCTAGCCCAAAGTTTCCTGGAATTCATAAATTCAAATGCACTGGAACAATTAGTCACCTCTCCCACTAGGGGAGATAATATACTAGACCTGATCATCACAAACATGGGGACAAAATGCTCCACACAGGAAGTATACCCCTCACTAGTGAGATCTGACCACAAACTAATCACCCTGGATATACATAACCCACCTCCACCCCCAGCACAAAAGACCACAGTGAAAAACTTCTCAAAAGCAGACTTCACTCTTCTTAAGACTGAGATGGTATCCTTTAAGACAAAGACACTTGGTAGAGAAAACCACTTTATAAAGCAACTCTTTAGTGCTTTATATTCATGGAAAGTCAAATTATAAGTCTTTTTCTTCACAATATTAGAATATAAAATTCTAGTTTGAGATTCACAAATGTCATGGAATGCCTTCACGATAGGTACACTAACTGGTGTAAAAGTACTACGTTGTTTACACTGCCCTACAACAGTAGCAGAGTCACCAAACAGGAGTCTCAAGTTAACATTTCTAGCAAATAATTTCAAGTCTGTGAGTGCAGACACCAAACCATCACTGCTAGTAGGTATATAATTAAGCCCTTTACACAGGAAAGAATAATGGGCTTCCTGTAAGTTAAACTTAGAGAGATTCAACTTACCGTTTGTTATTTGCGGCTTACTTTGTTCAGCCCTAAAGGGCTCTCACTCTTTTGTTTACTTGGATTTATTACCTGCCCCATTGGCAGTCCTCTCTGTTTCAGAGACCTCTCCATAACGGATTCAGGATGCTCTAAATGAAAGCGCTTATGCGCAATGTTAATAGTAAGTTGTTGAGATTTCTTCCCAGTAGCAGTTACGACGTTGTCATTGCCATCTTGTTTCTGTTTCACTTCAGAGTGAGCGCTAGCGCATACTACGAGAGGAGATGATGTCATTTGGACAGATTGATTCTCTACTCGCAGCGGGGGCACCACTTCCATAACCAACTTTAAAGGAGCTTTCAAAGCTGGTGCTACCTCGTGAAAATTATCTAGAGTATCTAGAGCCTCTCTTTGAGGAACTTCTTTATGATTAACATAAGAGGTACGGTCTGTTTTCGGCCAAGAAAAGATATTACCTCTCTGAAAGTCATTAATGTCACGCGTTAGCTTCCGTTTTTTGGTTGCTTCCATACGACAATCAAATGCCTGCATTCTATCAAGCATTTGTTGGTAGCTATCAGCCATAGTACAGAAGACAGGCATTCCTACTATATTATTTTCTAAGGCAAAGATTTCTTTTCTATAATCCTCCTCTATAATGAGAAAAAAATCATTCATCAAACACATATAGTCCAAGCTCAGCTTAATATTAAGCTGCTTCCATTTTTTTAACAGTTCTGGGTACGTGTTGCCATAAGAGGGCATTTTAAGAATTCTAAGCCCTCGTGGGACAATGCCTCTCTCTACATAAGCTAGGAAACTGAGGCGTTGCCATTGTAGATGCTTAAATGCACTCACTTTCCTTTCAAGCAACTGTAGAGCCTTATTAAACTCAACAATGTTCTCAGAAGCAGGTGGAATAACACTCCCAGTAGCAGGACATACTGTTTCAATGAACTGTAGTAATGGATTAGTCTCAGTGTTAATAAGAGACCTAATAGAGTTCATATTCATTAAAGTTGCCATATCAAAGCTAGCAAGGCTGTGAGATAGACCCTTATAGGAATTCCCAAAGGCAGCAACTGTATCAAACAAGAAAAATCATTAGCTGCAAAAGACTGATATAACAAAGACACTTGGTAGAGAAAACCACTATATAAAGCAACTGTTTAGCACTTTATATTCATGGAAAGTCAAATTATAAGTCCTTTTCTTCACAATATTAGAATATAAAATTCTAATTTGAGATTCACAAATGTCATGGAATGCCTTCACGATAGGTACACTAACTGGTGTAAAAGTACTACGTTGTTTACACTGCCCTACAACAGTAGCAGAGTCACCAAACAGGAGTCTCAAGTTAACATTTCTAGCAAATAATTTCAAGTCTATGAGTGCAGACACCAAACCATCACTGCTAGTAGGTATATAATTAAGCCCTTTACACAGGAAAGAACAATGGGCTTCCTGTAAGTTAAACTTAGAGAGATTCAACGTACCGTTTGTTATTTGCGGCTTACTTTGGTCAGCCCTAAAGGGCTCTCACTCTTTCGTTTACTTGGATTTATTGCCTGCCCCGTTGGCAGTCCTCTCTGTTTCGGAGACCTCTCCATAATGGATTCAGGATGCTCTAAATGAAAGCGCTTATGCGCAATGTTAATAGTAAGTTGTTGAGATTTCTTCCCGGTAGCAGTTACGACGTTGTCATTGCCATCTTGTTTCTGTTTCACTTCAGAGTGCGCGCTAGCGCATACTACGAGAGGAGATGATATCATTTGGACGGATTCATTCTCTACTGGCAGCTGGGGTGCCACTTCCATAACCAACTTTAAAGGAGCTTTCAAAGCTGGTGCTACCTCGTGAAAATTATCTAGAGTATCTAGAGCCTCTCTTTGAGGAACTTTTTTATGATTAACATAAGAGGTACGGTCTGTTTTCGGCCAAGAAAAGATATTACCTCTCTGAAAGTCATTAATGTCACGCGTTAGCTTCCGTTTTTTCGTTGCTTCCATACGACAATCAAATGCCTGCATTCTATCAAGCATTTGTTGGTATCTATCAGCCATAGTAGAAAAGACAGGCATTTCTACTATATTATTTTCTAAGGCAAAGATTTCTTTTCTATAATCCTCCTCTATAATGAGAAAAAAATCATTCATCAAACACATATAGTCCAAGCTCAGCTTAATATTAAGCTGCTGCCATTTTTTCAACAGTTCTGGGTACGTGTTGCCATAAGAGGGCATTTTAAGAATTCTAAGCCTTCGTGGGGCAATGCCTCTCTCTACATAAGCTAGGAAACTGAAGCATTGCCATTGTAAATGCTTAAATGCACTCACTTTTCTTTCAATCAACTGTAGAGCCTTATTAAACTCAGCAATGTTCTCAGAAGCAGGTGGAATAACACTCCCAGTAGCAGGACATACTGTTTGAAGGAACTGTAGTAACGGATTAGTCTCAATGTTAATAAGAGACCTAACAGAGTTCATATTCGTTAAAGTTGCCATATCAGAGCTAGCAAGGCTGCGAGATAGACCCTTATAGGAATTCCCAAAGGCAGCAACTGTATCAAACAAGAAAAAAACACTAGCTGCAAAAGACTGATATAACAAAGACACTTGGTAGAGAAAACCACTTTATAAAGCAACTCTTTAGCACTTTATATTCATGGAAAGTCAAATTATAAGCCCTTTTCTTCACAATATTAGAATATACAATTCTAATTTGAGATTCACAAATGTCATGGAATGCCTTCAGGATAGGTACACTAACTGGTGTAAAAGTACTACGTTGTTTACACTGCCCTACAACAGTAGCAGAGTCACCAAACAGGAGTCTCAAGTTAACATTTCTAGCAAATAATTTCAAGTCTGTGAGTGCAGACACCAAACCATCACTGCTAGTAGGTATATAATTAAGCCCTTTAGACAGGAAAGAATAATGGGCTTCCTGTAAGTTAAACTTAGAGAGATTCAATGTACCATTTATTATTTGCGGCTTACTTTGTTCAGCCCTAAAGGGCTCTCACTTTTTTGTTTACTTGGATTTATCGCCTGCCCCATTGGAAGTCCTCTCTGTTTCGGAGACCTCTCCATAACGGATTCAGGATGCTCTAAATGAAAGCGCTTATGTGCAATGTTAATAGTAAGTTGTTGAGATTTCTTCCCAGTAGCAGTTACGACGTTGTCATTGCCATGTTGTTTCTGTTTCACTTCAGAGTGCGCACTAGCGCATACTACGAGAGGAGATGATGTCATTTGGATGGATTCATTCTCTACTGGCAGCAGGGGCGCCACTTCCATAACCAACTTTAAAGGAGCTTTCAAAACTGGTGCTACCTCGTGAAAATTATCTAGAGTATCTAGAGCCTCTCTTTGAGGAACATTTTTATGATTAACATAAGAGGTACGGTCTGTTTTCGGTCAAGAAAAGATATTACCTCTCTGAAAGTCATTAGTGTTACACGTTAGCTTCCGTTTTTTGGTTGCTTCCATACGACAATCAAATGCCTGCATTCTATCAAGCATTTGTTGGTAGCTATCAGCCATAGTAGAAAAGACAGGCATTTCTACTATATTATTTTCTAAGGCAAAGATTTCTTTTCTATAATTCTCCTCTATAATGAGAAAAAAATCATTCATCAAACACATATAGTCCAAGCTCAGCTTAATATTAAGCTGCTGCCATTTTTCAACAGTTCTGGGTACATGTTGCCATAAGAGGGTATTTTAAGAATTCTAAGCCCTCGTGGGACAATGCCTCTCTCTACATAAGCTAGGAAACTGAAGCGTTGCCATTGTAAATGCTTAAATGCACTCACTTTCCTTTCAAGCAACTGTAGAGCCTTATTAAACTCAGCAATGTTTTCAGAAGCAGGTGGAATAACACTCCCAGTAGCAGGACATACTGTCTCAATGAACTGTAGTAACGGATTAGTCTCAATGTTAATAAGAGACCTAATAGAGTTCATATTCGATAAAGTTGCCTTAGAAAATATTATAGTAATAATGCCTGTCTTTTCTACTATGGCTGATAGCTACCAACAAATGCTTGATAGAATGCAGGCATTTGATTGTTGTATGGAAGCAACCAAAAAATGGAAGCTAACGCGTGACATTAATGACTTTCAGAGAGGTAATATCTTTTCTTGGCCGAAAACAGACCGTACCTCTTATGTTAATCATAAAAAAGTTCCTCAAAGAGAGGCTCTAGATACTCTAGATAATTTTCATGAGGTAGCACCAGCTTTGAAAGCTCCTTTAAAGTTGGTTATGGAAGTGGCGCCCCCGCTGCCAGTAGAGAATGAATCCGTCCAAATGACATCATCTCCCCTCGTAGTATGCGCTAGCGCGCACTCTGAAGTGAAACAGAAACAAGATGGCAATGACAACGTCGTAACTGCTACTGGGAAGAAATCTCAACAACTTACTATTAACATTGTGCATAAGCACTTTCATTTAGAGCATCCTGAATCTGTTATGGAGAAGTCTCCGAAACAGAGAGGACTGCCAATGGGGCAGGCGATAAATCCAAGTAAACGAAAGAGTGAAAGCCCTTTAGGGCTGAACAAAGTAAGCCGCAAATAACAAACGGTACGTTGAATCTCTCTAAGTTTAACTTACAGGAAGCCCATTATTCTTTCCTGTGTAAAGGGTTTAATTATATTCCTACTAGCAGTTATGGTTTGGTGTCTGCACTCACAGACTTGAAATTATTTGCTAGAAATGTTAACTTGAGACTCCTTTTTGGTGACTCTGCTAGTGTTGTAGGGCAGTGTAAACGACGTAGTACTTTTACACCAGTTAGTGTACCTATCATGAAGGCATTCCATGACATTTGTGAATCTCAAATTAGAATTTTATATTCTAATATTGTGAAGAAAAGGACTTATAATTTGACTTTCCATGAATATAAAGCGCTAAAGAGTTGCTTTATAAAGTGGTTTTCTCTACCAAGTGTCTTTGTTATATCAGTCTTTTGCAGCTAGTGTTTTTTCTTGTTTGATACAGTTGCTGCCTTTGGGAATTCCTATAAGGGTCTATCTCGCAGCCTTGCTAGCTTTGATATGGCAACTTTAATGAATATGAACTCTATTAGGTCTCTTATTAACATTGAGACTAATCCGTTACTACAGTTCGTTGAAACAGTATGTCCTGCTACTGGGAGTGTTACTCCACCTGCTTCTGAGAACATTGTTGAGTTTAATAAGGCTCTACAGTTGCTTGAAAGGAAAGTGAATGCATTTAAGCATTTACAATGGCAACGCTTCAGTTTCCTAGCTTATGTAGAGAGAGGCTTTGTCCCACGTGGGCTTAGAATTCTTAAAATGCCCTCTTATGGCAACACGTACTCAGAACTGTTGAAAAAATGGCAGCAGCTTAATATTAAGCTGAGCTTGGACTATATGTGTTTGATGAATGATTTTTTTCTCATTATAGAGGAGAATTATAGAAAAGAAATCTTTGCCTTAGAAAATAATATAGTAGAAATGCCTGTCTTTTCTACTATGGCTGATAGCTACCAACAAATGCTTGATAGAATGCAGGCATTTGATTGTCGTATGGAAGCAACCAAAAAACGGAAGCTAACGTGTGACATTAATGACTTTTAGAGAAGTAATATCTTTTCTTGGCCGAAAACAGACCGTACCTCTTATGTTAATCATAAAAAAGTTCCTCAAAGAGAGGCTCTAGATACTCTAGATAATTTTCACGAGGTAGCACCAGCTTTGAAAGCTCCTTTAAAGTCGGTTATTGAAGTGGTGCCCCCGCTGCCAGTAGAGAATGAATCCGTCCAAATGACATCATCTCCTCTTGTAGTATGTGCTAGCGTGCACTCTGAAGTGAAACAGAAACAAGATGGCAATGACAACGTCGTAACTGCTACTGGGAAGAAATCTCAACAACTTACTATTAACATTGCGCATAAGCGCTTTCATTTAGAGCATCCTGAATCCGTTATGGAGAGGTCTCCGAAACAGAGAGGACTTCCAATGGGGCAGGCGATAAATCCAAGTAAATGAAAGAGTGAGAGCCCTTTAGGGCTGAACAAAGTAAGCCGCAAATAACAAACGGTACGTTGAATCTCTCTAAGTTTAACTTACAGGAAGCCCATTATTCTTTCCTGTGTAAAGGGCTTAATTATATACCTACTAGCAGTGATGGTTTGGTGTCTGCACTCACAGACTTGAAATTATTTGCTAGAAATGTTAACTTGAGACTCCTGTTTGGTGACTCTGCTACTGTTGTAAAAAAAACGACGTAGTACTTTTACACCAGTTAGTGTACCTATTGTGAAGGCATTCCATGACATTTGTGAATCTCAAATTAGAATTTTATATTCTAATATTGTGAAGAAGAGGACTTATAATTTTACTTTCCATGAATATAAAGCACTAAAGAGTTGCTTTATAAAGTGGTTTTCTCTACCAAGTGTCTTTGTTATATCAGTCTTTTGCAGCTAGTGTTTCTCCTTTATGGTATCCTTTAAGCCCACTGTGCCACTGGATACCACATCCCACAATGCCGAATCCTTCACAAATGCTTTCTATGGACATCTCCAAGAATGCATGGATCATGCAATCCCAAACAAAACCAAGTCCCTCTCCACCAAAGGTAAGCGTCCTGTCTGGTGGACCTCAGCCATAAACAAATTGTATAACAAAAGAAGGAAGCTACTGCACGTCAGAGCAAAATCCCATGAAGGGAAGACATCTCTGATCAACATTAGCAGAAAACTACGTTCTCTCATAAAAACATCCAAGGCCAACTTTGAGAGAAAAATCGCTAAGGACACTAAAGATAAAAGCCTTCTTCAGCTATGTTAGAAACCTGGGCGGAAACCCTCAGATATGCTCAGAGTTGGTTCACAACAATAAAAAATACACTGAACCCACAGATATTGACAACATTCTGGCTGACAGGTTCAGTGCAAATTTCTCCCCTCCTTCACCCCCAAAAGAAGAAATACTTATCCCAGCTGAATTTAATCTCCCTGTCATCTCAGATGTCCAAGTGAGAACCGCCCTAAACAAAGCAAAAAACACAGCATCAGTGGGACCTGACGGTATCCCGGGTTGCGTGTTACGTGGACTCCAAGAGGAGCTAAACCCACACATAAAAATGCTATTTAACCTTAGCCTTACTTCGGGATATGTACCTGAACACTGGCGTACAGCAACAGTGGTCCCACTCCACAAGGGGGGTGCCTCTACAGACCCTGGAAACTACCGCCCCATAAGCTTAACCAGCCTGGTCTGCAAAGCTTGTAAAGAGTCATTATGGAACTCATAAACAGAGACATAGGGGACCTACAGACACTTGACCCCACCCAGTTCAGCTTTGTAAAGGGCAGATCTTGCCTTTTAAACCTGGTTGACTTTTTCGAAACAGTCACTAGAGCCATTGACGAGGGCAAAGCAGTCCATGCAGCATACCTGGACTTGGCTAAGGTCTTCGACACAATACCCCACTCAGGCATCATAGATAAGCTCAACAGCTTAAATGTAAACCCTTATGTCACTAGATGGGTTGCAAACTGGCTAAAGGACAGAACCCATAAAGTTAAAATCGCTGGAGCAATGTCAGACTCAAAGCCAGTCACAAGTGGTGTCCCACAGGGATCTGTCCTGGGACCCCTCTTGTTCGGCATTTATTTCTCAGATGTTAAAGCAAACACGGGAGGGCTGTGGCTGGCAAAGTTCACAGATGACTGCAAAGTAGGCACCATAGTCGATACACCAGCAGACACACACATCCTACAAAAAGGCCTCACAGAAACGGACAACTGGTGCCGGGGTCATGGCCTTAAACTAAATGCCAAAAAATGTATAGTCATCCCCTTTGGGAAAAACAAAGTACCCACAAATTATCACATAGACAGCAACCCACTGAGTACTGAAAAAGTAATCAGAGACATAGGGACCCAAGTCGACAGCGACCTCTCATTTGATACCCATGTTGCCAAAGTGGTTAGAAAAACATTCTACCTTGCACACCTCATCATGAAGGGATTCACATCCAGATCCAAGGATGTCATTGTACCCCTATATTCCTCCCTCATCAGACCCATGATTGAGTACAATGCCCCATTTGGTATGTACCTCACCCAGCACTTGCAACAGCTGGAGAGACCACAAAAGTACCTCACCAAGAGGATCAAGGGTCTCCAATATATGTCTTATTCTGCCAGACTAAAAAAACTTCAGCTCTATTCAGTATCATACCGCTTGCTCAGAGGTGATCTCTGCCTGACGTACAAGGCCATGTCCAATCAGGATCTGATGGACATGCTCCACCTCAAAAAATCCAAGTCCATCAGGACCATGAGAGCTAAAGACTTAAACCTCGGCACAAGTATGAATAGGACATGCTGGAGGGATAGATTCATAACCCAGAGGCTTCCCATGCTTTGGAACAAGATCCCAGTTCGTATTAGGCAGAGCCCCTCACTGACTCTCTTCAAGATACATCTTGATGAGTGGATGGGAGATCGTAAGTTTACCCCAGCGGTCACATATGTGTCACTGCTAGACAGGGGCACAGTAAACTAATTCTATTAAATAAGGGGACCTTCATTGTGTCACTACTAGACACAGTATTCTAAATTTATTCTGTACATTTTTGTACCATTTCATGGGGTGGCAAATGCCACATCACTATGGCTAGGCTTACAAATGCCCCAGGGCAGATAGCCTAGTACTATACTATGAAACTATGAAACTATATATGTATGTAGATATATATATATATATATATATATATATATATATATATATATATATATATATATATATATATACATACATATATATATATATATATATATATATATATATATATATATATATATATATATATATATATATATATATATATATATGGGTCCCCTTCAGAATGCCAAATATCAAAACTTCGAAACCCATATGATCGCCGACCATATGTTTGAAGTTTTGAAATGCAGACATTCTGAAAGGGAAATCGCATACACAGCGGACTGAGATATTTCCCTTGTTCTCCATGTAGTGCGATCTCGGAATTGGTATATTTAAGTAGGGGGGTGTGGGGGTGCAGGGGGGTGAAGCTATGCACAGTTTAAAGTGTGTTTATTTTTTTAATGGGTCTGGTTCACATTTTCGAACATTCAAATGTTCAGTCATATGGTCTCGGCCATATGAATTTCGAACATTTGAGCATTCGGTTATGTGAAGTAGACCTACATATATATATATATATATATATATATATATATATATATATATATGGGTGTCTGTATATCAGTAGACATACATGTCTGTAAATATACATCACACATACATTTATCTATTTGTGGGGTGCATACAGACATCTAGTCCACACTGTGTATCTCTCTACCCTTCACATCTGGACTTTTCTGCCTTGCTGCAACACATGTGAACACAGGCTAACATTTGGCGGTATAAATGGTGACAGATTGCAGGTAAACCTATTATACACCTATGGCATTTGTGCATGCTACATTACACATTAACATGACTATCCTGTGAGTGGTGTGCTCTGACACCCATGTGTTCATCATGAAGGCATTACTTCCAACACCAGCTATTGGTCACAGTAATATATGGAAAACAGTTATTATGCCTTACATCTTTGCCATTCATTTCTGACCTGCACAGTTGACAGGTATGTCCCACTGCCCACCGGGAAAGACATTATTGTCCAGAGCAATTGTTCAGCAGAACATCATTACAGGAACAAGTACTGCTAGCACATATAAATCCTCAGTTGATAGGTATGCCCCACTGCCCACAGGGACAGACAGTATTGTCCAGAGCAATTGTTCAGCAGAACATCATTACAGGAACAAGTATTGCTGGCACATATACATCCTTCCACATGATATATCCTTTTATTCCATACCAAATAGTGCATTCAATGATCTCTCTCTCTCTCTCTCTCTCTCTCTCTCTCTCTCAGTGCAGCATGGTTTTTGTAGGTGATGCATATGATCAGGTGATGGGCCCTGCACCAGTCAGTGTCCACCACTTGCTAATTGCATGCAGCCTGCTGTGTAGTACTTTGGATAACCACTGTCATGGCAACCCAGTACTATAAATTAGTGCCTCATGCGGGCATTGTCCCTTAACTTTTCAAGTATGGAGGACATCCTTCCTGAGTGTGGGTAGCAGTGTTATAGATATCAGGTAGCAAAAACTCTTACAGCAGGACTTGCAGACACAGGCCACACACAGTTGTATAAAGTTCCAGACCTACAGACAGCATGAGTAGTGTTGTTATATGCATTGTATACTGCTGATCTTACAGGGTTTGTGTATATATAGTATTTTAGCATGGAATGCAGTCTGTCTGCATAGCTCTCAACTGTGGGCCTGTCCACATGATGGTCAGGGAATTGCCTAATAGGTTTTGTCTGTGCACCACACAGGTCTTGTCTCAGATATATCACTAACATTCTGTCTGTTGACTGCTATCAGTACATGGCTACGTCCATTTGTGTTTCTAATGTGTTATTCCTGAATAAGGGTATGTTGCTACAAATCCTGTAACACCAGCAATTTCCAGGGTGTGTAACAGCAATACTGCAATTATAGACCTGTGTTCCAGGCTCTGTCCTCCACATATATGCCAGGCTTTGTCCTGCTGTGATACTGTCAGTGGTTGTTAGGTAATGGCCTCTCATTATTGACTGCTAGCATTCCTGCTATCATGCCAGTCATATCATGTACCTCCCACAAGTAATGTGGGGCAGGGTCCATATATATGGGTGCAACAGCTGGATAGCACATGTGCCCTTGCACATTCAAGAGATCAGTGTGTGCTACACAGTGTTCTCTGCCCTTTTACATCCTTTTATGGGTGAGGGGTATTCAATACCATTAGCCTAGGCTGTGACAACATGTCAGGGATATAAGTGTTAAGACACTTTGAGGTATATGATTGTACACTGTCATACGTCCCTCCATGGGAACACTGGTGGCCTACAGCTTACAGTTGTTACACACATTTCAGTTAGTCAATGTGATAGTGAGATACTACGTTATGCAAAATGTTATGCAACAGCTACATTGACATTACCACAATTACTACATTACCCCCTCGGGCTTGATTACAGGCTGTAAATGGAGGCTGCTGACCTACATCTGTAATTGTTGATTGTTTCTTATCTTGAAGGCTAATTTTTTTTACTGTTGTAGTAATTGCAGGCCTTAGCCTGGACAGCATAGTATGTTATATATCCACATTGCTTGCATCTACTGTTTTGTGTGGGCCTTGCATTCATAGGTGATTATGTATTTGGAAATTTATGTGCTGTCACAAATGGCATACATTATTGTATTGTACACAAATTAAAGGTTTTCTGAGTATGCAAACCTGTGTGTGGTGTTCTGACCTTTGAATTAGGAGTGGGCATATGTTGACTGTTAAGTATTCTCATTTGTGGGAATGGTTGCCACACTACACTTTTCACAGGTGCCACTTACAGGGGTTATGGTTGTGGGGTATACTGTGCACCCAGTACATCTACAGTACTTCTACATATGTATGGCTACTAATATGTTTTGTCTGTGTATATGCGTATACACTTTTATATATATATATATATATATATATATATATATATATATATATATATATATATATATATATATATAATTTATCTCTATAGATATATATATATATGTACATATATGTATACCTGACTATATATGTATATGTATGATTTGTGTGCATATCTGCAGCACTGTAATGGGTGGTCCTTCCACATTGACATTCCCTACAGTCGAATGACTTGTCTGCATGATATGTTACAGATATTGCCCTAATATTTTACAGGTGTATTGGTTTACTGTTAAACCACTGTAGCTGTGTTGTGGAGGGTCCTGGAGTCAAGAACTGCAAGTGCTGGATATTGCATGACACAGCATATCTGTTAAGGCTGTGGAGGGGGTGAACACAGCAGGAATCACCAGGTATCACTTATTGGAGCCCTCCACCCCCATTAACAGTGCATATGGTCAGTTATTCAGTGGTGAGAGGTTCAGGATGTTGTTCTAATGTGGAAATGCAATACACATTTTTATCTGTATATGTATGTATATATATATATATATATATATATATATATGTGTGTGTGTGTGTGTGTGTGTGTGTGTGTGTGTGTGTGTGTGTGTGTGTGTGTGTGTCTACATGTGAACATATTTATCTATCTATATACAATTGATGTGATATGATTATTTGGGAGTCATACATTTATATGTAGCTGTGTATATGTCTACATTTACAGATATATATCTGTCCATATGTCCTTGCATGTTTGCTCACAATTTTGGCCTGTCCCTCATTTGTCTTGGCAATTGATATGGATGATGTCAGGTATGAGGTCAGTTAGGGATGGCAATACATTAGGGTTTCAGACTTCAACTTGTTCAAATTATATGTATTACAACATATCACTGCTTAACTAGCAATGTTTTACATGTATAAGAACAATATTTGACATGTATCCCTATTTGTACCCCCATTTTGTCAAACTGTGTCCAGAATGTTTGCATTAAGAAGTTGAGTGGTATGATATTAGGATATTTCCCCTAATGCAGATTGACTGTGCTGCATGATATGTCTGAGAATACCTCAGAATTTTGTACATCTGATATGATGTTGTGGTAATTCACCGTGGCTGTGGTGTGCAGGGTCCTGGGTTTGAGCCTTGCAAAGGCTATTTATTTTGTTGCTGGGTAGAACAAGGGCCATTGGATACAGGGTGAGTAAGGCACTTTTAAGCAGTTGTAAGTGGGTTTCGCAGGTTTGTGTGATGGTAAGCACTGCTAACTGAAGGTCAAATCCAGTTACACAAGGTTAGCCTCAAAATTGCTTACTTTGTGTAAGCTGTGCTTTCCGTCATGCAAACCCGCTTACTACCGCTTAAAAGTGCTTACTCTCACTTACCTCCATGTTAATTTCTTTTAAAGAAAAGAAAAAAGGGTTGATAGGGAAGTGGTGAAAAGGGGGCACAAAGAGGGAAAGACAGTAGGAATATAGCTAGGGATATGCAGGAAGGGTGAAGGGAAGGTACATACCTGCCCATTTCTTCTACAACAACAGCTGTGCATATACACTCAATCTGGAGGTAGATTTGGAAGCTCAAACCCCTGAGAGAGAGGTGAGGACAACAATAAAATATGTTGTGAAGCCAATTACTCAAGATTAGATGAGTCCAGTGGACATGTGTTGCGAAGTGGGCAGCGATGTTTGGGGTGGAATTTTTTTTTTGGGACAGATTGTTCTTTTTTTTTTTTAAGGTGAGAGTGGGATGTTGGGGAAGGATAGTAGGTATATTTGGGGAGGTAGGTTGGGTAGGAAAACAGACAAGACAGACAAGACAGCATACAGGGGTGGTATATGACATATGTGGGGGGTAAGCATCTTGGATGGGGAGGGGTGTTTGGAAATCTGAAGCACATGACCCCCTAAATGGAAACAGTGGGACTGAGATCCCCACCCATGGACAGTCACCACTGCACCTTCACGACCCTGAAGGTGGCTGTGTTGGGGGCTGGGGAGGAGGGCAGGCTGACCCTCTAATTACTCCTCATGGCCCTCAAGCTGGCATAGCATCTCTCCAAACTCCCTGCAGAGAGTGCTACGCACCAGGCCCTGGACCTTATTACAGGTGACGGCTTTCTGTCTGTGCCCACTCTCAGGGGGGGTGAGCCCCGTTCCCTGAGGTGGTTCCACCTGAAGGTGTTGTAGGACCTGCAGACGAGGAGGTCCTGGGGTGGGCTCCCAGACGTATTGGTGCCCGGTGCCACAGCCAGGTGAGGTGGGAAAGGTGAGTCTGCTATGAACGGCCTTCCCAAATGTGCTATGGTGATGCAATTTTAAAACATTTGTGGGTTAGTAATTGTCAACACATTCCACGATTAGGTATAACACCATGCACAGATATTCCCATTAACCCATACACCAGATTAGGGACAGTTGCATAGCAAGCAGAACACATGCACAGATGGCATCACAGTGGCAATTACAACAGCATGCAGCTTACATTGGTAGCAACAGGCCACCAATGTGAGCAAATGTCAACATGGGGCATGCATAGAAACACATTTCAATATTTATTGAACAATAGGACATATGTCCCAACAGTGGTTTTATGTCAAACATAGCCATTGATTTGTGTATTTAGATTATTGTGGAAGATATGATGTGGGGAGAGAGAAAATTCAATTAACAACTTATACATCCCTGTAGTTCTCACAGCTGTCATAGTAATAGCTGTATTATGTGGCTAAAAGGTATCATTACAGTACCCTATGGTCTTGGTTTGGACATTTGTAGGTTTGTAAACAGGTCTGTATGTGAAGTTGTATTTTACCTAAAGGTCTATAAATCACTTACCTGGTATATCTGTGGAGACAGTGTTTGTTACAACTACTTCACTGTTTCTACACATATTCCCAGATTCCAGCTTGATATTATGCACTGACCTGTCAATCTCTTATTGCCCACACTCTGGTCAAGGCTTGACAACATGCAGGTGCTGCTGCAAAATATGTGAACAATTGCTCTCATATGATTGTGTTGGGTTGCTACAGTGACAGCTTTGTTTTTATGTACATGTTCTGAATGTTTACAAGTTTCAGAATCAGTTGTATCATTAACAGCTGCCTAAAAGTGTGTGATCATCACACTGATTTGCCAGGGGGACAGGGTGACAGGCAGCAAATATTGGCCTATTATCTAAACATTCTGGGCTACTCTGTACATTTGTGGGTATGATTATGCATACAGCTTACTTCCACTCCCAGGATGCAGCCCATGGCTGTGTCTACTACAAATTAGCACAGGCTACATCACAGTTGTATGTAGTATTTAAATATTGCTATCTGTCTTCAGTGTTTTCTGTCTATACATTTCCCATGGTTTGGCACCACTCTGACCTCTCATGATTTAAAACAGTCATATACAGGCATTCCTAGACATTTTTATTATGTAGCACAGTGCAGGTGACAGTAATTACTACTACATTGTTATTCAGAGGAACTGCAACGCTAACAATGCCATACAATACCAGGACAAACAGTACCAGTCCAGGATGTAAATCTTTATTTCCATGCACATTGTACTTCTGTGACCAAACTGTGGCGGGAAGGTTTGTTAACACTACCTGACTGTTGCCACACATTACCAGATCCAAGGTTATTAATAAGCACATATGCCTCACTCTGCTAGTGCACACACCCTGGACATATATCACCAACATGGGGAATAATATGCACATATGCCTCACTCTGCTAGTGCACACACCCTGGACATATGTCACCTACATGGGGAATAATATGCACATATGCCTCACTCTGCTAGTGCACACACCCTGGACATATGTCACCGACATGGGGAATAATATGCACATATGCCTCACTCTGCTAGTGCACACACCCTGGACATATGTCACTGACATGGGGAATAATATGCACATATGCCTCACTCTGCTAGTGCACACACCCTGGACATATGTCACCGACATGGGGAATAATATGCACATATGCCTCACTCTGCTAGTGCACACACCCTGGACATATGTCACCGACATGAGGAATAATATGCACATATGCCTCACTCTGCTAGTGCACGCACCCTGGACATATGTCACCAACACGGAGAATGACATGAGAGATAATTAGCACACTGCTCTCATAACATTTTGGTGAGTTGCTAGACTAACACTTTGTTCTCATTGCCACATTCTGACAGTTCTGAGGACTGACAGTCAGTTTTCTACAATTATCTGCCTACTAAATGTGTGGCATTATCACACTGATTTGCCAGGGGGACAGGGGGACAGGCGGGAGATATAGGCCAATTATCAGGACAGTCTGCAATATCTGTACAGTTTGGGGTATGATGCTGCATACAGCTTACTATCACTCCCAGAATCCAAACCATGGCTGTGTCTGCTAAAATACAGCACTTTACAACACAGCAGTGTGCTATTTCAATATTGCTGTGTATCTTTCACAGTTTTGTACATCTCCCTTTTTAAACGGAAAGAACGCTTTCACCAGCAGTTCTGAGGAAGACCAGTATCATTTGGTTGAAAGCGCTAAACTGCTATTGGCGTTTTGCTAGTTTTTGTGTGCTATGACAGTTTAGAGTGTTGTTTGCAATATATTTTTTATTTTTTATCGTTGTTGTACGTTTTGGCGTTATGTGGATTAAATTTGAGTGATCAAAAGACTTTACGTGGTGTCTACCTGAATTGAGTCGCTTATTGGTGGTACCGGAGTTCCTTGGGTGGTTTGTACTACACTTGTTGTTGGCTTCAGATCTCCCTCAGTTGTACAATATGACCTTGTAATTACAACAGTCTTATACAGATGACCTACACATTTCTTGTCTGTGTAGCACAGTGTATGTAGAAGTGCTTAATACAGCAGTGCAACAGTACTAGTAAGAGAATGCAACACTTTAATACATTCCCATATGATACCAGAATCTACACCACAGCAGTCCAGGACTTAGACCTTTATTGACAGGCTGTTAAACTTTTATTTCAAGTACTACCTATATGAAATTCTTCCTGCCATATTATCCGTCTTTTAGTATATCAGTTAAGATATACAGTTAGTATACTGGCAATTAATTTCCTACTACTTTTATAGTTATTTCTTATGACAGTACATGCAAGATTATTGCTAACCTGCCTCGCAACCCAATTTTGCTAGTCTCCCGGCTTGTGCTTCAACATTCATAGCCCACTCATCTGCAGCTGTTGAAGGAATAGTGAACTATTTAGCCATACCTATCCACTCTATGCACCAGCTAGACAATTTTTTTTAAAAGTAAATTAGATTAGTACTTACACACTACTGGGACAGCATCTACTTGATGGGTGTCTTGGATCCAGTGATCCAAGAGAGACCTCTTTCGCCACTTCAGGTCAGCATGGTGATGCCTGACCTGCTCACCAGTTTGAAGGATTCCAGTGATACAGGTGAAATCACAAGCGAGACATTCCCAGGCCTCCACTTTATATTGGGAGCCATGGTAATGGCCCTGCAGTCTTGTGTCATGGTACTTTACCAGGAGTCTTACCATGACCTTAGACTCCTGGGTGCCCCAGCATTGCACTCGAAAGCGCATACCTTCTCCTACCATTTTGTCTACAGGAGGAAGCTGCAACAGGTTATGAGCTGAATTGCCACCTGTCAGCTTTAAATACAGCCAATTTCCTGCACTTTTCCGTGATTAGCCACTTTTGAAAAAGCTAAGCTATGGGCAAACATGCTTAACCAAGGTTGGCAGTGCTAAAAGGGCATTACCAATGGGCAAACATGCTTACACCTGTTAACCTGTTTAATTTGTCTCTATATATCTACACACACACACACACACACACACACACACACATATATATATATATATATATATATATATATATATATATATATATATATATATATATATATATATATATATATATATATATATATATATATATATATATATATATATATATATATATATATTTTTTTTTTGGGTTTACTTTACATGGTCGACATTTCAGAAAGTCGACTTTCATATGGCCGAGACTATATATTCGACTTTCAGAATGCCGACCACGTAAAGTAAACACAAAAACACAAACATTTACCTTAATGTGTTAGCAGGGGGACTACAACCCCCTGTGGGGGGCTCTGCCCACCCCTACCCCATAACTTTAATATACCAACTCCGAGATCGCACTACAGTGTGGAAGTGGGAAATTTTCCCATTCTGCACTGTACGGATAAAGCCGTTAACCAAGACAAATCACCTAAAGTTCATTTCACCTAAAACTCATTTCACTGACAAGTAGTAACCTAAAGCAGTTCAATGGTATATGTCCTTTTCCCCACTATAGTGCGATCCTGGTGTTAGGCTATATATTAAGGGGGGGTGTGGAGGGTGCAGCCCACACATCGGGGGGAGTGGGGAGTGTAGCCCCCCCACCTAGTTGTTTTTTACCAAATAATGTAAAACAAAACCAGACACCATAAAACCAAAGTAAGTTTTACACCCCACACACCCCCCTAACTATATATACTAATACCGGGATTGCACTATAGTGGGGAAAAGGACATATACCTTTGACTTGCCTTACTTGTCAGTGAAATGAATGTTAGGTTAAATGAGTTTTAGGTGAAATGAACTTTAGGTGATTTGGTTTCGGTGAAATGAGTTTAGGGGAAATGAGTTTTAGGTGAAGTGATACATACCCATATATATATATATATATATATATATATATATATATATATATATATATATATATATATATATATATATATATATATATATATATATATATATATAGATCGATATACATATAGATATACATATAGATATATATATAGATATACATGTTTTCTTTTATATCTTTATATTATGTCTTTATAAATACATACATCTACATATATAAAGACGTTTTCCCTAATGTTAAATGACTGTAGTGCATGCTATCTTTGGGAAACATCAGATTTAGTTATGTCTGCCTTGGCTTAGTGGCTAATCACTTAGCTATAAGGTGCATGGTCCTGGGTTCAACACTTGCAAAAGCTGTTTATTTTTTGCATAGCCAGAACAGGGGCAGTTGGATACAAAGAGATTTAAGCACTTTTAAGTGGTTGTGTGTGGGTTTGCATGACGTTAAGCACTGCTTACTGCTGGTTACAGATTCTTAAACTCAGTTAGCTTCTCAGTTGTTTAACCTGTGTGCACATTGCTTACACCCGTGCAAACATGCTTACACTCACTTACTATTGCTTAATAGTGCTTACACTTGCTTACTCTCGCTTAACACTAAAGTAATTTAGATGGTGATGTCTAATGGTTGTTGGGGAGGTGGGAGATTTGGAAGCTGTATGGAGTTATCATTCATTACACATTTTAGCTTCATTTGTATCCCAGATTCCTGTGTACATATGCTCTATAGGGCATGTGTGATTATCTGTGGACATTGCTACATTATGACACTGACACCTCAGATCTGCATTTAATGCAGTACTCCACTTCACAAATATATATTATTTAGTAGGTTATGCAACTAAAAATATTGGTCATAGAGTGATTTAACATGGAAAATGGATTGTGCTGCATTGTGACTCAAACCGGGAATGACTGCTCACAAGGCGAGTGCTCTGTCCACTACACTTTTACTGTACTGCTTCATTTGCATATATCTTGCTTGTTTTCCTTTTCCGTTGTTTAAGCTGCATTAACTGCAGCTAAGCAACAGGCAAACCTGTGCACCTATGCTTAAATTTATTTGGATTTATAAAAAATAATAAAAAGGTTTCTACATATTCTTTTTTCAGTATTGCTCTTGTACACTTGTGGGGTGTTGCTGGGGGTATGCGGACACCCATGAGTGGTCCTGCTTATCCTTTTAGGCTTTCTGCTGCTCTTTATTGCAGGGGCATGTCTATTCTGAGAACTCTGCTCTCAGACACACCCCCTGCACTCGTACATGCTCCATGTACATGTAGGAGCTCCGGCAGTGCTCCTTCATGAATATGCAAGGTGTGCTGCCATCCTGCTCCATCAACGGCTGCTTCCGTGCAGGATTAAGCTAGTCCTGCATGGAACAATTGTGAATCTGGGGGAATGTCTGTGCTGAGAAGCTTTCTGTATTGTCTTCATGGTGAACTAATTACTACTTCTGAAAGTATGAAGGAATACAGTTGTTTTATGACGTCCAGCATCTGTCAAAGTTCTGAAGTCTATGTATTTTCACAGCTAGATGCTAAATACTGCCAGGTCCAGCAGTGGGGGGGGGGGTTCACCTGGGATAGAGTCAGATGACAAGAAATTATGTCATTCTGTAATCTATCCCAGCATTAATATTTGAGGTATTAATTTGAAATCTCTCTGAGAGAGACTCTCTATATTCTGTATTCTGTCTTGGACCTGACAACAACAACAAGAACAATTCATCACATATCTGCCTTGCTCTGATGAAGTAAGTTTCTAAGAAACAGTACAATTGTCTTTGATATAGTCAGAAATATAGCAAAGCTTAATTTAGATATTTTCCTTCATTTATATGGGACTGTCCTGCAATGTTGTTTTAAATATTTCCTGTGATTTTGAACTCTGATGTCATTGTGAATATATACTGCAGTATTTTCTTGTTCTGTTATTATTTCTTCTTCTTCTTTTGGCTGCTCCTGTTAGGGGTCGCCACAGCAGACCAACTGTTTCCATTTCTTCCTGTCCTCTGCATCTTGCTCTGTCACACCAACCACCTGCATGTCCTTTCTCACCACATCCATAAACCTTATCTTAGGCCTCCCTCTTTTCCTGTTACCTGGCAGCTTCATCCTTAGCATCTTTTTCCCAATATACTCTGCATCCCTCCTCAGCACATGACCAAACCAATGTAATCTTGCCTCTCAGGCTTTGTCTCCAAACCTTCCAACCTGGGCTGACCTTTTAATATACTTATTCCTAATCCTGTCCATCCTTGTCACACCAAGTGCAAATCTTAACATCTTCAACTCTGCCACGTCAAGCTCTGACTCCTGCCTTTTTGTCAATGCCACTGTCTCCAACCCATATAACATAGCTGGTCTCACTACCCTTTTGTAGACCTTCCCTTTCACTCTTACTGGTACTCGTCTGTCACAAATCACTCCTGACAGTCATCTCCATCCACTCCATCCTGCCTGTACTCTCTTCTTCACCTCTCTTCCACACTCACCATTACTCTGAACTGTTGATCCCAAGTACTTAAACTCATCCACCTTCCCCACCTCTACTCCCTGAATCCTCACCATTCCTCTATCCTCCCTCTCATTCACACACATATATTCTGTCTTAGTCCTGCTGGCCTTCATTCCTCTTCTCTCTAGAGCATATCTCCACCTTTCCAGGGTCTCCTCCACCTGTTCCCTACTCTCACTACAGATCAGAATGTCATCTGCAAACATCATAGTCCACGGGAACTCCTGTCTGATCTCGTCTGTCAACCTGTCCATCACCATTGCAAATAAGAAAGGGCTCAGAGCTGATCCTTGATGTAATCCCACCTCCACCTTAAACTCATCCGTCACTCCCACCACAGACCTCACCGCTGTCACACTACCCTCGTACATATCCTGTATCACTCTTACTTACTTCTCTGACACTCCAGACTTCCTCATACAATACCACAACTCCTCTCTAGGCACCCTGTCATATGCTTTCTCTAAATCCACAAAGACACAATGCAACTCCTTCTGACCTTCTCTGTACTTCTCCATCAACACTCTCAGAGCAAACATTGCTTCTGTAGTGCTCTTTACTGGCATGAAACCATACTGCTGATCACTAATCATCACCTCCCTTCTTAACCTAGCTTCCACTACTCTTTCCCATAACTTCATGCTGTGACTGATCAGTTTAATCCCTCTGTAGTTACTACAGCTCTGCACATCACCCTTATTCTTAAAAATCGGTACCAAAACACCTTTTCTCCATTCCTCAGGCATCTTCTCACTTTCCAAGATTTCATTTAACAATCTAGTTAAAAACTCCACTGCCATTTCACTTAAACATCTCCATGTTTCCACAGGTATGTCATCTGGACCAACAGCCTTTCCGTTCTTCATCCTCTTCATAGCTATCCTTACTTCCTCCTTGCTAATCCACTGAACGTCATGATTCAGTATCCGCACATCATCCAACCTTCTCTCCCTCTCATTCTCTTCATTCATCAACCCCTCAAAGTACTCTTTACATCTGCTCAACACACTCTCCTTGCTTGTGAGTACATTTCCCTCATTATCCTTTATCACCCTTACCTGCTGCACATCTTTACTAGCTTGGTTCCTCTATCTAGCCAATTGGTACAGGTCCTTTTCTCCCTCCTTAGTGTCCAACCTTTTATACAACTCTTCATACACCTTATCCTTAGCCTTCGCCACCTCTCTCTTTGCCATGCACCTGATCTCCTTATACTCTTGTCTACTTTCTTCATCTCTTTAACAATCCCACTTCTTCTTCGCCAACCTCTTTCTCTGTATATTCTCCTGTACTCCTTTATTTCACCACCAGGTCTCCTTGTCCTCCTTCCTCTTTCCAGATGTCACTCCAAGCACCTTTCTAACCATCTCTCTTACTAGCTCTGCTGTAGTTACCCAGCTATTAAGTAACTCTTCACTGCCACCCAGTGCCTGTCTTAACTCTTCCCTGAACATCACCTCACAATTACCCTTTTTCAGTTTCCACCATTTGATCCTTGGTGCTGCCCTCACACTCATCCTCCTCTTCTTGATCACCAATGTCATCCTACAAACCACCATTCTATGCTGCCTGACTACACATTCCCCTGCCACTACTTTACAGTCTCCAATCTCCTTCAGACTGGCCCTTCTACATAAGATATAATCCACCTGTGTGCATCTTCCTCTACTCTTGTATGTCACCATATGCTCCTCCCTGTTGTTAAAATACGTAGTCATCACAGCTATGTCCATCCTTTTCACAAAATCCACTACAATCTGACCTTCTGCATTCCTTTGCTTAACACCATACCTACCCATCACTTCCTCATCCCCTCTGTTCCCTTCACCAACATGCCCATTGAAATCTGTTCCAATCACCAGTCTCTCACCCTTGGGTACAGTCATCACCACTTCATCCAACTCACTCCAAAATTTTTCTTTCTCATCCATCGCACACCCAACTTGTGGAGCATATGCACTAACAGCATTCATCATTACACCATCAATTTCCAGCTTCATAAACATCACTCTATCCGACACTCGTTTCACCTCTAAAACACTCTTAGCATACTGTTCCTTCAGGATAATGCCTACGTCATTTCTCCTTCCATCCACACCATGATAAAACAATTTGAAACCATCTCCAATATACCTAGTGTTGCTCCCCTTCCATCTGGTCTCTTGCACACACAATATACCAACCTTCCTTTGGTCCATCATATCAGCTAGCTCCCTCCCTATACCAGTCATACTGCCAACATTCAAAGTTCTGACACTCACTATCACAGTCCTAGCCTTTACCTGCCTTCGGGCATGCCTTCCCCCTCTTCTCCTCCTTCGGTCAACAGTAGCCCAATTTCTGCCAGCACCCTGTTGGCCAACAGTACGGGTGGCAGTCGTTGTTAACACGGGCCTCGACTGATCCGGTATGTATTTCTGTACTGTTGACTGCATGTATGATTTGGCAAAATTCTTTGCCGGATGCCCTTCCTGATGCAACCCTCCCCATTTATCCGGGCTTGGGACTGGCACAAAGAAATGCACTGGCTTGTGCATCCCCAGTAGCTGGGTTTTATTATTTATTATTAAATATATTTAAACCTTACATTGTGGTAGGATGTGCTAGTTGTCTAGGAATAATTATGTTAGGTCTTGCAGAAACCAGTTAGAGTAATGGTTAAATTCATTCTCATTTAATGGGTTCCAGCTGGGAGTGCCCTAAGATCTGAAATCTAAGAATGTGAAATGCATACAGACAACACTATCTAATTATATAGTATTGTTCCCCTCTTCTTTTACAAATACAATTTATTTGACTCTACTTCTCAAGCAGGCTAAACACCATACTCCCTATCATAAAAGTCCCTATACCAGTGATAATGCAGCTAAACATATTGCTTTTTTGTGTTAATGTAACTCTCCTCATATTGTTTTTTTTGCTTTGTCTAATGGAAAACATTTAACCGAAAGAAGCCTAAATTGTCAAAGCCATCTTAACACAGTGTTTCTACCTCATTATGCAAATAATTTCATGAAATTAAAGAGGAGGCTTTGTACTATATGGCTTCCTTTCAGTAGCTGGTCTCATTCATTACACTTTATCTGTGTAATTTGGTTGTAAAAAAGGCCATTCTATTTCTTCAAAAGTATTATGAAGCTACAGAGATCAGCAATTCAAAGCACATCAATTCCTGTATATATTCTTGGAATAATTATGTTGGGTGGCTGTGATGGTGCAGTGGATACCAGCTTCAGAGAAGTATTAGATCATTAAACTGGGTGCTTTGTTTTCACCCAGTTTGAATGACCATTTATAATATTATGTGTTTTATTTTCATTTTTTTATTTTATTCTTCATTTATTACATTATATATTAATAATGTGGTTTTATTGCATAACTTTTCATTCTCTTTTTATTCTCTACACAGGAAACAATTTGAATGATGGGAAGATCACTTTGGGAAGAATCCTATTGGATGGTTCATGTTTTATATATATATATATATATATATATATATATATATATATATATATATATATATATATATATATATATATATAGATAGATATATGTGTGTGTGTGTGTCACTTCACAGTTGTAACTACTTTCATTCCCACTGAGGAAAGCCTGTTGGCTGAAACCAGTCTGGGATGTTTATTATACTTTAATAAAATACTTATGTATTTAATTTATTAGTCTCATTTGGTGCTTTTCACTGTATTTGGTGCTGGCGTTTTTTGTCTACTTGTATCAATTCCTGCTTTGCACCTGGTCCTACTTGCAGAGAGTTTTTTTCTGACTTTCACTAACTGTAATGCACAACATCCACAAGATAGAATAAAATGAATTGCAGATTGAGGGTCATGTCAGGGCTAGTCCCTGGATGGTATAAAAACTGGTTTTAGATGATTTGGTCATCTTGACTAATGTTGTCAAATAGGCATGGGTATTTTCCATTGATAAGTGAGTTGAGGACCCAGCCTACTCTGACCTATCAGTGGGAGAGGATATATTGCCTTTCTTGGCCAGTGTTTGCGATAAATCTCAGCAGTCCTCGGCCATTGAGCTACAGCCAGATAGTGTCCAGGTCCCAGCTTGGGTTACCTGAGATAGGTTTGTTGCATGAAAGATGGATGTAAAACCATCACCCTGCTAAGCGCAAACTAAGAATTGGTATACTCATTGTAGGTTCACTAACAAGATGCAGCTTGGAACTGGATGACATGATGGTAAGGAGGAGGTTGGGCATCCTCTGTATCCAAGAGACAAGATGGGAGGGCAGTGCAGCAAAGCCAATTGGCTTGGGTTCCAGTGTTTGCTACTCAAGAGGAGGACAGACTAGAAATAGGGTGGGAATTCTGGTTAAGATAGGCCTCAGAAGACAGTGAGGGATGTCAACAGAATCAGTGACAGACTCATAACAATCAGACTCCAGTGTAATGATAGGGCAGTATTCATAATCTCAGCCTATGCTGCACAGCAGGGTGGGGAAAATAGTGCATTCAGTCAGCAGTAGCAGGAGTTAATAGACAATGCAGGGTCATATGAATTGTTTTTTATACTGGGGATGAGAATGCTCATATCGGGACAGACAGAACAGGATATGAGGACTGTCTGGGTCCACATGGGACAATGGGATTAAAGAAGGAAAATCTATTCTAGACTTCTGTCTTATAAATGGCTTGATGGTGGCCAGCACATGGTTCAGCAAGAGAGACAGTCAACAGATCACATACAATAGTGGCCAACATGTGGCTCAAGAAGACTTCCTCCTTGTAAGGAAAGGCACCTGGGTAGAAATAGTGATTGCAATCATCACCCAGTCAGTCCACAGCATAAACCACTGGTTGCCAGAATCAGCAGCAAGCAGTGGTCAGAGAAAGCTCTAAGGTCAACAGAGACTAGGCTGAAGACATGAAAGTTGACTGGAGAGGAAGCACAACAGTCCAAGTAATTGCTCAGGGCTGTAGCACCTCAGGAAGAAGAGGGAATAGGTGGAGTTGAAGATGAATGGCTGAAGCTTCAAGACAGACAACATGTGTGAGGACTATAAAAGATAAATATGGCTAAGCCAGGGGCAGATATAGAGTACATAAAGGAAGTTAGTGATGAAATGCAGAAATCCAGGAAGTCATCAAAAAAAAGGTGTGCAGGAAAAAAGGAGAGATAAAAAAGATGGAGCAGGCTAGGAAGGACTAGAGGTTGGCTGACTAAAGAGGCTAAGACAGAATTTACAATAGTAAAGAACAAGGCATCAGAGGAACTCCACCAGCTTCTGGAAAGTGATTCATCACATGACACAAAGAAACTCTGTCAGGCTGTAGTGCAAAGACAGAAATATAAAGAAGATAGCAATCAGACATCCTTCATAAGGAATGCTAACAACAACCTGCTCACCGGTCTGTAAGATATCAAAGGCAGATGGAAGAAATGCTTCAAGCAGCTTTTTAATGAAATACACACACCTCCAGGAGCTGTACTGTCACAGAAATAGCCAAAGTTGAAAGAAAAGAAGGAGCCAACCCTACAAGTAAGAATAGTGCTGAAGAAAATGAAAAGCAGCAGGCAGGCTCAGATGAGAGCATAGCAGACATGATAAAGATGTTGAATGAAATAGGGAAGAAATGATTCCTGAGGGTACTCATAGCAGTGTGAAATGAAAGATGTGTCCCAGCTGACTGGAGAATAAGCATACTAGCATCAGTGTTCAAGAACAAAGGGGACATTCACAACTGTGGACAGTACAGAGGTATCACACTCCTGTTACACTGCTTGAATGTTCTGGAGAGGATGATTGATAAATGGATACACAGAATAGTGTAATAGTGTAAGATGGGAGAAGAACAGTCCGGATTCAGATTAAGATGTAGCAAAACTCATCTGATGTTTGCAGGGACACAGGTAGTTCAGACGAAGCTAGACATTGGGAAAGAGTCTGAGCATTCCTAGACTTGGAGAAAGAATATGACAAGGTCCCAAGAAAGTTGATTTGGGTAGTACTGTGATGGCCTGTATTCCCAGAAACATTGGTAAAATTACTGCAGGTCATGTACAAAAACCAAATGACTTAAGTACAGTGTTTGGACTCACAGACGGGTTCCCATTGGGAATGGGTGTGCACCAGGGTTCAGCTCTGAGCCCACTGCTGTTCATACTAGTGATGGACTACTTTAGTAAACAGACTGGAGGGGATAGATCAACAAAGCTGTTGTATGCAGATGATGTAGCATTACAGGCAGACTCTGAGCAACAACTTCAGCAAAGGATAGGGGAATGGAATGCAAAATTGAAGACACATGGGATAAAACTAAGCACAGCTAAGACAGCTGTAATAGCAGCAAATGGGGAAATCAGAAGCAGTTAAGAATTGAGATAGAAGGTTAAGTAGTGGAACAGGTAAACAGATTCAAGTATCTGGAGGGGGTGGTTGAAGAGACAGGAAGTCTGAATGAGGAGTTCAAATCTAGAATCAGTGGGGATGCAACCAACTAGCACAGAGTGTCAGGTGAAGTCTATGACAGAAGAAAGCCAAAGAAGCTTAAAAGTAAGGTGCACAAGATAGTGGTGTGACCAGTACTACTGTATAGTACAGAAGCCTGGGCAATAAAGGTAGAACAGTTGAGGAAGCTAGAGGTGATGGAGATTAAGTGCCTGAGATGAGTGGTATGATGGATACTGTGGGACAGATGAAGAATTGATGACATCAGAGTAGAAACCAATGTAGCTCCAATTGCAGACCAGGTGAAAGAGAACAGATTACAGTGGGCCAGGTACATGTACAGAAAAGCAGAGGATAAGCTGGTGAATGAGATTTGGGACAAACAGGAACAAGGCAGGAGGAAATAAGGGCATCCAGCAAAGATGTGGGTTGATTGTATGACAGAAGACCTATGACAGTCAATCATGAGTGTTGAAGAAGGTAGGAGAGTGGCACTGAATTGAGAGAAATGGCAACAGTTGATACAACACCTGACCCCATGTAGAAAATAGGGAAAAGGGGGTTGATGATGATGATGAATGATGATGCCTTTGTTGTTTACACATAACAGGTGTCTTGGTAAGGTAGTTAATACTTGTGACTGTAAATTTTCAGGTGATTATGAAACATTTATTAAATGAACCTGAACCAACCAAAGTAGAAAAAAATATGTTAATTTTTCAGTAGTTATTTTACGCTGATGTTGCATGTAGAAAGCCTTCTTCAGAGATGATCTAGACATTCTGCTAATGTGGGAATTTATGCACACAAGAGCAATGTATTCTAGAACAGATTCTTAAATATGTACCTACAAGCAGTATCTTTAATGTATTCACTACTGCAGGGGAAAAAAAGAAAGAAAAAAACATTTTTTTATCTTGTTACGTTACACATTACTTTAAAAATGAAGACAAATACAGTTCTTTCTCTCTTTCAATGATATTTATTAACTACAGTACACATGTGTGGGAGCCTTATGGAAAGCACCAGGGAGACTCCCAGAACAAAAGAATACACAAGCTTATATACTGGTGATATTGCTAACAGTACAAAAAATATAAAATGAACCAATTAGATCATTATACAGGGCAATTAAACACTCAGTGGTTTACCCATAAACATAAGGCAATTCACATCATCATATCTCTAGGCAGAGAAAGAAAATTGGATACACTTCCATAAAAGGCACATTTCCTGCTTTCAGGCAAACTCTTGTTTGTTCAGTATTTTCCATTGCTCATAGTTCATTCAAAGTTCACAGTACACAGTACATCTTAATACATACAGACTGTCACATACTCAATTCCCTCAAATACATGCTTTGGCCGTTCACATTCTACAATCCTCCATTTGATGCTGTGTAAGCATCATCTTTTAACCTATCATATATTTGCCCCAAATCTAACATAACCATGCTACTGGTCTTTTCATCATTGGAAATCATTGCCATTTCATCATCTACATTCATAGTTGCAGGCATATAAAACCTAGGCACTTTCTTCACAGTTTTTGAAGACATTAATCTCAAGATCAGTGCTTTGATTAGAAATAAGACAAGAAAAGAAACAAAAGCTAATACTGCAATTAATAAAATTAACTTCAACAGTCCACCTCCCCAGCCTGAGAACAGGTTGGTTAACCATGCCCATGTTGAACTATCAGCCTCTTTGGCCTCTGAGAGTTCAGAAATTCTTTGAATCAGTTCAATATGGCTTTCAATTTTGTGCTGATTGTCAGGAATAAACGTACAGCACTCCTCCTGGATTAAAGCACAAGTTCTTCCTTTCACCACTAGGGTGAAATTGAGAGCCATACAGTTTTGGAGTACTACAGCTCTCATAGCAGTCAGTTCATCAGTCACTAGTTCTAAGGAAGAAAATGTAGCATTGCTTAATATTTCAAGCAATTTAGATAGCTTTCTCAGCTCCCAAATTGATTTCACTGCTCTGTATGACGGAATTATAACAGCCCATGATATGACGTCATCACCCAAGTCCATATGGGACAGTCCTTTGGTGCCAGCATGAGCTAAATCATGGTGACAGATCCATGAAGCATCAACTTGACATACCGAATTGGCAGGCTTCTTGACCTCTCAAACATTCCAAATTTTTCCTTTAGGTAATGTAGATACATGTCAAATAGCTGGGACTAGGTAGCCTAGGAAGCAGCTGCCAGACCAGTTTCCTGGTAGCCATTTATATGCTTTTCTTCCGTACACAAAATATTTTCTACTTTAATGGTGATGTTGATAAACTTGAAGAGATCCCCGGCATCCTGCAGTCCTTGGAATATTTTCCAATAGACAGTTTCTATTTTCCTGGAAAAGTTAGCTATAGTGTTTTTAACACGTTTTTTTATAGGTGAGAAATCTGTTACACAACCCGATGCAGTGCAGTTATATACCACTGTTTTGTTACAATGGCTCCACCCTACTCTAGTTTTACCACATTTTTGAAAACACACAGTTCCGTTTTGGCGGAGGGACAACTGCAATTCTATATTGTCCTTTGAAATAACATTTGATGTATCATAGATCAAATTCATCCAGGTTTCATTAATCCCTAAAGGGACTATATTTAGCATCAATCCCCCATGAACAGTAGGAATAGCAGTGCAAATCCAGCAGTTCGAGACATTAAGGGATAATGCATAAGTGTATTTAATAGCTTGGTAGGTGCTGAAAGGTGGATGCCATGTAGCTCGTTTGGCATGAGGCGTAGTTGGAGCAGGAAATAAAAATGGCCACATTAAAAATAACAAAACAACAAGAATAATCACCAAAATAGCTTTGCAGTACTTTTGTGGAAATGGTGGTTGTGCTTGTATTGTTTCGGGAGGGTGAGGTTGTCCAAATGGATAAGCGTCAGGTATTGTCAGGTGCTGGTACAGTATGGCTGCGAGTACGAGTAGCAATAGGTGGAGAATCAGGAGTTGCAAAAGGTAGAGGCTGTTGATCTTCAGATGGGATGACCTTCTTGACGTGCGATATGTGAATCCAGGTGGGTGAGCCTTGTAGTCGTACCACTGATGATGTCATTACTAGAACCAGGAAGAGCCCCTTCCAGTGTGGCTGAAGCACTGTTTTTCAAGAGAATGACTTGATGTACACCCAATCTCCTGGTTGCAGTGCAGAAGACAGGAAAGGATCAGGGATATGTTGAGCTGCTGATACCTTCCGGTGATGAAACTGTAAAAAAGAGACAAGAGAAGTGCAATATACAAGGATATCATGATCAAATGCATCATACTCAGAAAAGGGTGGTGGTGGAGTCATGGGCATATGCATAGGGCAGCCCATGAGGATTTCATGAGGAGAAAGACCTTTAGTAGGATGTACTTGCGCTTTCATAGAGAGTAGGGCTAGAAGTAGGGCCTGTACCCAAGTGAGGCCCATTTCAGTAGTAATTTTAGCCAGTCTAGTTTTCAGTGTCTGATTCATGCGTTCAATAATACCAGATGCCTGTGGTCTATATGGATAATGAAATTTTAAAGTGATGCCTAACATTTTACACAGTGAGTCAATCAACTGAGCAGTAAAATGTGTTCCACGGTTGGAATATATTTGACAGGGGACACCAAAACGAGGTATCAATTCATAACAAATTTTCTTAGCAACTGAAATTGCATCATTTTTTACATATGAGTAGGCTTCTAACCACCCAGAAAAAACATCAACAACAGTTAAAACATATTTGAAACAAGCACAAGGTGGAAGTTCAATAAAATCCCATTGCAAAGCGCAAAATGGTCTCAATGGTTTTGGCAGTGGTTGTGCAGGAGCCATAGTGCCTTTTGAAATGTTATACTGTAAACAAATGGAGCACATGCTCAAAAAGTGCTGTACAGAAGCAGAAAGTCCTGGGGCAAACCAATCCTTTTGGATTTGTTTTATTAACGCTTGTACCCTGACATGGGCTGGCAAATGATACACTTTAATAAGAGAATTTAACATGGATATGGGGCAGACTAATCTGCCATCTGGATGTTGCCAAATAAGATCATAGTGTTTAAAACAACCTTGAGCCAGCCATGTTCTTCTTTCTGATTCTGGAACTTCATCCTGTAAAGCTTTTAACACTGTGGTATCAAAAGTAACCATTGGTTGCAGAGGCTGCAAAAAATGTCCCTGAACAGTTTGTGAGAGAGCAGCCTGTTTAGCAGCCCAGTCAGCTAAATTATTGCCCTTAGTTTCAAAAGAGTCATTAGATTGATGGGCTGTGCATTTCACAACAGCAAGTTCAGAAGGTAACAATACATCTTGTAGCAATTTATTGATATAAAAATATTTTTTAACGGGTGCCCCGGAAGATGTTAAGAACCCTCGTTCCTTCCACAATATACCAAAATCATGAACAACACCATGGGCATAACGAGAGTCAGTATATATAGTAACAGACTTGTCCTTAGCTATTTTGCATGCATTCGATAATGCCACTAGTTCTGCAGCATGCGCAGAAGTGCCTGGGAGTAATCGTGCTGACTTTAACACTTCAGTCGGAGTACAGACTGACCAAGCAGCTTGGAATTCACCAGAGTTTGTTCGTAAGCAGGATCCATCAACAAAAAGAACTAAATCAGGATTTTGCAAAGGAGTGTCATATAAATGTAACCTAGAAGAAAGAGCAGAGTTAACTACAAGCACACAATCATGTGGCTCGCCCTCATCCGAAGTCGGTATTAAAGAGGCAGGGTTCAGTAGTGGGCAGCGTATGACTTGCAGGGCAGGATCATTTATTAAACTTAGTTCATACTTAGTAAGGCATGCATTTGAAAGATATTGTGTTTTTGTTTTTAGAAGTAGCGCTTGGAACAGCATGTGGGACTGCTAATATAGTATCATTTCTCAAGGTTAGTGGGGCTACCATATCAACCAAAAAAGCAGCAGCTGCCACAGCCCATAAGCAAGCCGGGTAACCAGAGGCAACCGGATCTAGCTGAGTGCTATAGTAAGCAATAGGTCGGTAGCCTCCAGTGCGTTGCTGGGCTAGGACACCCAAGGCAGTCTTGTTTCGCTCACAGCAAAAGAAAATAAAAGGTTTGGAATAGTCTTTCAACTCTAAGGCAGGAGGATTTACCAAGGCTGTTTTGATAGACTGAAAAGCCTCATCATGTTGTGACTTCCAGGGTGAAGGTTCCGTAATATCCTTTTTTAGGAGTTGTAACAGGTGGGGCCGAAATTTCCGAAAAATTAGGCACCCACTGTCTACAGTATCCTGCTAGGCCAAGGAATCCTCAAAGTTGCCTCTGGGTTACAGGGCATGGGGCACTTTGAATAGAAGTTATATGATTTGGGAGTATTTGACGAGAACCCATTGCAATAATATGTCCCAAATACTGCACTTTTTTCCTGACAGAATTGTAATTTTGATCTATTTACTTTAAACCCTCATGCAGCTAAGAAGTTTAATACTAGAAGGGAATCTTCCCTACATGAGTTTCTGTCTGGTGAAGCTATAAGAATATTGTCCACATATTGGACTAGAACTGAATGTGATGGTGCCTGCAGATCCTGTAACTGTCTATGCATCTCTCTGGAAAATAAGGTTGGGGATTATACGTATCCCTGGGGCAATCGAGTCCAAGTATACTGTTGACCTTTGTAGGTAAATGCAAACAAATACTGACTGTCGGGATGTACTGGAATAGAGAAAAAAGCTGATGAAATATCTATTACTGTAAAACATTTTGCAGTAGGTGGGATACAGCTCAAAATAGTAGCTGGGTTTGGTACAATTGGGAAAACAGGTAAAACAACTTTGTTAACCTTCCGCAAGTCCTGCACAAATCTGTAAGCTTGTTTACCAGGTTTTTTTACTGGTAATATTGGGGTGTTACATGGGCTTGTGGTGGGTACTATGATCCCTTGCTGTTCTAGTGCAGAAATAACAGGGGCAATACCAGATATAGCCTCAGCTGTCAAAGAGTACTGTGGTACTCTCGGCAGCTTTGCTCCTGGTTTTAGGGTTATTTTTACAGGGGTAGCTGAGGTCAAAACCCTACATCGTTGTCATGAGTACTCCACAGGTGAGAGGGTAGGGAATGTAAATACTCGTTTCTATTAGAATCTGACTGAATACACATAGTCTATAAAGTGATACTGTCATTTAAGGCTACCAGGGTACTATCCTGTTGGTCTGAAGGTACTTGGAGATAAACTCCATCAGCTGTGCAAAAAATGGTGGCCCCCATTTTGCAAAGAAAGTCTCTTCCTAATAGATTCAAAGGTGCTGAGGGTCCTACTAAAAATGCATGGTTATCCTGTAGAGGTCCCAAAGTTACTGGGAATGGAACATTTTTGGAATACTCAATAGGTATACTGGAGACACCCAATCCTCTAGTTATTTTGTCAGAGAGGGGAGCATTCATGGCTGCTTTGCCAGCTAGCATGGATTTAGTCACTCCAGTATCAATTAAAAATGGATAGGGTTTATTTTTAACCAGTAACATAACATATGGTCCATCCTGATCCACAGGAATAAAAGGGCACAATTGTTGTTTCTGTTCAGGGAACCTTCATTGTGGTTGCTGTTGAGGGGTCGGTGTCCAGTTAGAGTTCCACTGTTGTGACACATCAGTGTATGGTGCAGGTTGCTCAGCCAAATATGGACACTCATTTTTCCAATGGCCTGCTTGGCCACAGTTGAAACACTCGGTCTGATTACTAGAATTCTGGGGTTGGGCCGATTGTGTTTCCTGACAGTTTTGTCTATTCTGATTTCCTGCTCCTTGATGTCCACCTCTCCCTTGCCCTCATCCTCTACCTCGTTGACCAGTCAGTTGGCCAAGAGCGTTACACATTTGGATCTGTGCTTTTACTAATTTCTCCTGTAAATCCTTCTTTTCTTTAGCCAAATGGTCAGATAGGTATTGTACCTGCTGGACTAACTCATGTAAGCCCAAACTAGGCCAGTTTAAGCATACTTCTTTTAACTTGTCCCTCACCTGAGGGCATAACCCATCTACAAAAGCAGCTGACAGCCCGCTTTGTGCTGGTCCTTCGTTGGGCTCTGGGTACTCGGAATATGCCTCGAAGGCTTCAGTGAGCCGATTTAAGTATTCGTCTATAGGTTCATCCTCTTTCTGTATGACTGATTTAATGACTGATTTAATTTTTGACCAATTAAGGTTAGGTGGCACTATTACGATGACAGCATCGACTATACGTTGCCTAACCGCCTCAAACCCATTTTCCTCTTGTATATTGTGCGTTGGTATTGGGGTAGGAACATAAGCATGATCCCAGATACGTTTCATCAGATCAGCTGGGACAGTGTATTGGAGGACAGCTCTAACCTCTTCTATGGTAGGATTTTGCAGACAAATATGTCCTGCCAATACGCATTGAAACTTTGCTGGGTTATTATAAATGGGCGGGAGTGTAATCACTTGAAAATCAACTGCTAACCATGCCTTAGGTACCACTACAGTAGCCGGTTGTCCCGCATCCCTAGCATGTGCTGTGTTTGGGACTTCTCTCAATGGGAATACTCCTTCTTCATCTGATGGGCTAGTGCCCGATTCAGAATCAGAATCTTGGTTAGATTTGTCCGGACCAATGTAGCCATCATTGTCTTCAACCACAATTGGGCATTGCTTGTAGTATTTACCCTTGTGTAAATATACGGCTTTTTTATTTTGATATATTTTCGGCTGGCTAGACCTAGGGTCAAAAAGCATTTGCACTTTTCTTTTTTGCTGTTTTTTTATCTTAGAGCAGGTTAGTCTAGGCGAAGGTTTACCTGTATCTATTTGGCCAGGTTGTTCTATAATCGGTCTACTAGCTTGGCCTCCCATTGCCTGATCTCCGCTTCTAGAGTCGGGAGTGGTCTGCTCTTCTCCCCACCGGCCTTCACCCTCGGTTGTGGAGCGCACTGCTCCGTCTTGAACCTGTGAAGGCTGATATTGTGGTGGAGGAGCCGTAGGGGGTAGGGGGAACCATGGGTTATCATCCTCAGATGATTCAGTTATTTGCAATTTACTTAATTCCTGTACAGGATATAATCCCTTAAAGGGTGGTTCCTTTAAGCGTTTACCGTCTGCTACATCTAGATTACTCGCAGTATGCTGCAGTTCCTTTATTTGCTCTTTTTGTTTTTGTTGATTGTCCTTAAGACAACGGATGACCAAGTCCTTTTCCCTTTCTTTAGCCTCACACATCCAATCATTAAAAGATGCCCAGCACAACCCTGGTATTTTTCCTTTCTTTTTTAATTTCTTTCGCAAGTTAGTCAAAATATCTTTATTAAAACTACCATTTTCGGGAAAAGCAAGGTCACCATCATTTTTCGTAAGGGTGATCCACTGATTTAAAAACATGCAACTGTCCTGGGACACACGGTAAAACATATAACCAGCTGGTGTACCTCTTTCTGCCTCATTTATTTTTCCCACACCTGCTACCATTTTCACTCAAATAGAGCTATACTTGTGTAATACAGGTTTAGCTAAGGCATTATATAAACGTCTTGTTACCCCACTATCATACCTCCTTTCATACATATGTCACCAGTATTTTCTTATTAACCCACACTCATACTGCGCATTCAATAGCAGAAAAGAAATGCATGCCACTTACCTCAAAACAACTGAATGAGAGAAATCATACCATTTTGTACATAAAAAAATTATTTGCAAATCTTTAAAGCATACAGGTGCAGAAAAATGAAAGAAACACTTCAGAAACAGAAAAGTCTGTTATGGGCCCTTTTGTTAGCAGTACTTCATTCAGATCCTGACTGCTGCAGCTTGTTCTTAATTCAGATCTGTGTCACAGCACCAATTGTTACGTTACACATTACTTTAAAAATGAAGACAAATACAGTTCTTTCTCTCTTTCAGTGGTATTTATTAACTACAGTACACACATGTGGGAGACTCATGGAAAGCACCAGGGAGACTCACAGAACAAAAGAATACACAAGCTTATATACTGGTGATATTGCTGACAGTACAAAAAACTATAAAATGAACCAATTAGATAATTATACAGGGCAATTAACCAATCAAAGGTTTACCCGTAAACATAAGGCAATTCACATCATCATATCTCTAGGCAGAGAAAGAAAATCGGATACACTTCCATAAAAGGCACATTTCTTGCTTTCAGGCAGACTCTTGTTTGTTCAGTATTTTTCCATTGCTCATAGTTCATTCAAAGTTCACAGTACACAGTACATCTTAATACATACAGACTGTCACATACTCAATTCCCTCAAACACATGCTTTGGCTGTTCACATTCTACAATCTGCATGCAGGAGTTTTCCTGTTGTCAGTGCTATCAATATATTCTCCAGGTTCCTCTCTGACTAATTTTGCCCTTCATCTGTCCATTATTCTAGTGTAAAGACATACCCCAAGATTCAATAAAGCTTACACAAAGCGTTTTTCTGTGTAAGAATAGTCCAGCAGCTTCTGCGCGGAATATGGCTGCAGAGCAATCCAGTAAACAAGGCTGGAGACATGCATGAGTCTGCCAGCACTATTCTTGTATGGACACCACTGAATCATGTAAATTACCTCATTTGCTGGTGAAAACCATGCAAATGAGGTGAATTAGCAATTCAGTAAACAGACAGGCATCTGTGCCATAACAGTGTGAGGTGCAGAAATGTATTCGGTTATTAACCATGTACATTTCTGCAAACATCAAAACAGGGGCTTGGCAGCTCAAAGTAAAGCATGTATTATGATCATTAGGCATGCCAATGGCCATTGGCATGCAAAACTGTTTCAAAATTATAAAAATTAAATTTTTTTGGCCAATTTCAGCTGTTTAAGCATAGCACACAATTCTGTGTGAAATCTGCATTTTGCCATTATAGTGAATGGGATGCAGAACCAAAACAATAACAAGTAACACTAGTTGCTAAGGAGACTTGATCTAGTGTAATGGTGTAATAAGGGACTAAGGCAGCATGGTATGCAAATAATCAAATTTTAGTGAATCACAAAATGGGAGACCATTCTCTGGCTGCACCTAACCGTTTTGGAGCTATAAGGCAGTGGTATAAGCAGATATGAAGTCTGAAATTCAAATGTGTCTGTCAGTATTTCCTGACTTCACCCCTGAGTGATTTGTAATAAATGTGCTTGAAAACCATAATTTTAATGGAAACTGACCAGATATGTGAGACATGAATCTGGACATTCTGTGAAAATTTGTACAGTTGAGAGGTATGGCTAGGAGTCTAAACAGGAGAATGCACTTATTGCAGGCAGTCGTAACCCTGTAAGATGGTGACATGTCTGCACTCACAGAAGCTTGGCCCACAGCCATGGAGAGAAACACATCCTTACCTGAGCACTCATCTTATCACACAGCCAGACCCCAAAATATGGGCAGCAAAGGAAAGCAGAGTATAAATATATGTTAGACAGACACATACTTCCAGGCTGGCCAAACAGTCTGGCACACACAAGACACTCCATGTGCAATCAACTGCTGACACAACCCATTTTCAAATTATAGCTAGCTACAGGCCAACATATCTGACTCAGGACACCCACCCCCACATATCTGGCCCTCTACAAATCTATCAGGATTCCACTTGTCACCCTTATCCTGGCTGACTTATATTACCCAACCATTGAGTGGAAATCCAACCATGCCAGAACAGAAATGCACAGAGATTCCCCCACGTTAGCAATTCTATATCTTTAGGACAGCCACTTGATACCCTCACACGATGTGATACATATGTCGGACTTGGCAGAAGCCAACATGATCAAGGTGTGTTAAAGTTTGAGTAGGATGTTTGGTTATGGAGAGGGTGTGTCATTATTTAGTGTATGTGATTGGTTAAATGAAGTTAAAATATTGGGTAGGTTTTAGGATATTTTATCTGATGAAGTTTCTAATAATACACTATCAGGATGAAAGCATTTATCTGCATTTAACGTGAATTTTGTGGAGTTTGCATATTATACTGCTGATTAAATGACCTTATTTTACTGAAAATGCCTGGATTGTTGTGTTTTTGGTTTACAAGCTTGGGTTGTGTCTAGGTAAGAAGAATACCACACCACACAAGCAGGAGATCTCCAGCTAGTATATCACCAAGGTGTTGGACTGTTCACACATCTGCATCACTCAATCGACTGTAGCCACAACACTCAACTGGCCAGATTGTGCAACAATGTCTACCATTTGGCTCATAATATTGGTCTGTGCATTATCCATCTTGTATTTCTCTGTTAAATCACTGTGATGATCTGAGGATTTCTGTCAGTGGGTAATGACACAATACAGTACAGTGTCAGATGCTATATATGTCAGAAAATGTCTGCTAAAACAAACCCTGTAATCCTATCAGCACATACATTAATAAGAGCAATAGTTACAGTATCTCCCTATGTTTGGGCCATTGGCTCCCCATTTTGGTGGGCTATTTCCAGATATCTTGCACTAACAGGTTGAGAGGTATGGTTGTAGCACAAAAAACCCTGGACTGGAGTACAACTATCTCTGGAATGGAGCCCCACACTCACTATAGAAGGTCATACTGGTCATGCTCCTACACTTAGAGAAGTAAAGCCCATGTCAGAAACCACATTGGACTATATATCTGTATTGTGCAAAGTCTTTGCATACACACAGCTATGCACACCTTAACTGTCTCCACACAAACCCAGCAGACAGAATTACCCACAGCCAGCTGTAGGTGACCCATATGAGGTATATCTGTATCTGTTGCATGTGATACATACTCATATATACGGGCAACATATTACAATATGACAAGCATACACAGACATAGACATGGGGAAGAGAGAGACAGACAGTGATAGAAAGAGAGACACAGGGCGACACACACAAAGAGTGAGTCATACACCAGGATACTCTGAATGGCATAGAGTGATGTCCTGCTTCAAACAGTTGCATACCAGTTGTAACCAGTCACATGTGCCAGCATGAAGGTAAGATCCATTATGTGATAGTACTGAGGTGTGGGTTGTAATATCACATCACCTTCTTGTGTATTTGTGTGTGTGTGTGTGTGTGTGTGTGTGTGTGTGTGTGTGTGTGTGTGTGTGTGTGTGTGTGTGTGTGTGTGTGTGTGTGTGTGTGTGTGTGTGTGTTTCTGTAGGTTTCAGTATTAAGAGCCATTTCCCACCCAGTGCACTCCCATTGCTCTACCTTACAAGATCTGCTGATGTCATACACCTTAGAAGTACCTTTGGACTGGTCTCAGTACTATAAGCTCTGTGGCACATGCGGTAACTGCGTAACACTAGAGTACACATAACTAGATAACTAAGGTTTCTAATCTCAGTCCTGGCATGTGTGTAGATGTAAGAGTTTTAGGCCTTTCCCAACCACTACACTTCTCATTGCCCTACTTTACAAGATCTACTGATGACATACACCTTAGAAGTACCTTTGGACTGGCCTCATTACTGTAAGTTCTGTGGTGCATGTGATAACTAAGTAGCACTATGGTACAAATAGCGAGATAGGCAGTGGGTCTATTTTCAGTTTTTGAAAATATGTGTGTGTGTTTGTAGGTTAAAGGTTTTGAGGCCATTTACACCCAGTACACTTCCCACTGACCTACTTTAGCTGTCCTGCTGATGTCAGTCACCTTATAAGTAGCTTTGGACTACTCTCAGCCCTATAAGCTCTGTGGTATTTGTGATAACTGCAGAATACTGTAGCATCAATAACTAGATACGTAGGGGTTCTAATCTCAGTCCTGGCAAATGTAAGTGTGTGTGTATTTGTGTTTGTAAATGTATATATTTACAGGTTAAAGTATTTTGAGGCCTTTCTCACCCAGTGCACCTCCCATTCCTATACTTTACAAGGGCTGGTGATGTTATTCACCTTAGCAGTACCTTGCGACACTCTCCACCCTACAAGCTTCATGGCATGTGTAATAACTGCATAACACCATAGTAACAATAACTAGAGAGGTTGGGGTTCTAAACTCAGTACTGGCAACTATGATAGTGTGTGTATGGGAAGCATATTCCCTGTGTGTGTTGGTTAGACTGTTTTAAGGCCTATTGACTCCCTCACCATAGCATCATCTTGCAGAGCCACTTAATGGCATCTGCTGTACATGCAACATGTTAAACTGTACAGGCCATACCAGCTATCTGTACATATGTATATGGAATATCCAGATCTTTGCAACCAGTGTGTTGTCTGTGATCATTAACAATGGGCATTTATGAGACACATTGCCAAACTGTCACAGTCATGGTAGTGACAGACATGGCAGCAGCAGACCTCATACCTGTCTGACACATCATGCTGATAGTCTGTTACTCTATCACTGTATCGTATCACCTTGCAGCAGTCTACAGACAGACATTAGGTGAATACCATATGTGCAGCTGGGGCAAACAGCAAACATTGGGCACACCTGTCACATATTGCTATGACACACATGGGAAATGGATAGTGGAACAGTTCATGCAATTGAATGCACCTTCCAAAGGTTATGCATTGATACATGACAACAGCTGTCATTAATCGACAATGTCAGTCTGTCATGTTTTTACCAGATGTAGTCCAGACAACCACATGTACACTACTAATGTGAATAAATCATATGTCAGTGATAAGGACAATCTGCACACATATGCAGATGTTAGAGGTAGGGCCACCATCTGTACCCATACCTCCCAAGCTGTTGGAGCAAGGACTGTTTACAAAGCCATATATAATGGGGTGACAAAGGACATATAATAGGGACACCTGTCCAATTGTGCTCCTACAAACATATGACCATGGTAGCATAACAGGGTTTGCATTAGCACAGATGGACTGAATGGTATGAAGTGTGCAACTCATAATATCTGCTATTACTAAAGCATAACTCCCCTATCTTATACTGTATATAGAATTAGAGTAAGTGTCCTTCCTAGTATGTATTTTCAATTAGTATAATCTAGACTGAACCTTATTTCTGCTTGTATTTTACTAACTACTTACTTTCTTTATGTAAATGATTTGTTTTGTATTAGCTTCAATGTGGAACTTTTCGACCTGGGCCTCTGCTGAAAATGGAAATGTATCCAGATGGACTAGCCCGGTAAACAAATGTAAAATAAAAATAAAATAAAATAAATAAATTATGTTATGACTGCAGCCCGCAATGATTTGAAAACAATTTGGCAGACAGACACAGATGTATGAGGAAATGGACCACTGATATGTGGCATGCATCAGGACAGTCTGTATAAACTGTACAGTTGAGAGGTATGTCTGAGCCACCCTGCCGGTCGCAGTCCATGTTTTTCTAGGTGTAACCTGTGCTGACAACTGACACAGTTAATAGAGGTCCCAAAACTGTGGGCCAAGACACATCATACAGTTCTGTACTGATTGCATAAAGAAGTGATTGCACATCAGAAGCATCTTATTGTCATGTGAAATACTGTAAGTGAAGATAATGTCACACAAAGAAGGTGTCATACTAGCATGCCAGAGGGCATCCTGTGTGTTGCACTTGCTGTGGGCATGCTATGTGCTGCCAACTGTCACATTACCACAACTTATGTATCACACTTCACAACTGATAATGTCACACACACATTGTGTGTTGCCTATGCGTGTGCAATATGTAGACATGAGAAGGCTCTGTGACTACTGTGTGCCCACAAGATAGGTGGATCTGTTGCAGTTAGGGTCATGGCTAGGCTTGTGAGGAACCCAGTGCCAGTACTCCAGTAACCTCCTCTATATGTATGAGCCTGTGGTACTACACAACACTGAGGTGACATGTATGAAGGCTAGCTGTGTGTGACAAGGGGTATGTATGCTAGGTCACACTGTCTGCCAACAGTGTCCCTCACCTACTGTTGCATGCATACACACCTGGTAAATGTACATATACAGCTGTACCTTGGCTATGACATGATCAATGTGTTGCCACTCTGCCATACTCCCCATTGGTAATGTCTGCAGGGCCACACCCTGCGGACACACAGACATCTGGAACACAAACAGAATACAGCATGTCAGACTACATTCAGTCAGTGGTACTAACACCAGTAATGCATCATGGCTAATAAGGTACATACACTTTGATGTGTATCCATAACAAATGCAAGCAGACAGCACCTAACACAGCATTACATAGCTTCAGTGTACTATATTCACCCTGTGCATCAGACCCATATTCGCATGTCGCTGTATCGATGGTATGAATAACAGGGATGTGGCACAGGTATCATCATATGCACAGGGTGTGGTATGAGTTTGCCAGAGGTCTAGGCTGGGCTATACGGTTGACATCATGTGTGTGTGTTTGGAGGGGTGTTCTATAAATGGGCCATGCAGAGGTGCTGTGTGTATCTGGAGGTGACCTGCCTTTGATAGTGATATGTGTGTGTGTGTGTGTGTTTGTATGCACACAGTCCTGCCGTGTGGAAACCCTACACAGGGGTATGTTGGACAAATGTGGACCATCCATAGCAGGGTGCACAGTTTGCCTTCTCTGGCCACGGACATGGGAACAAGTCCTGCCAGGGGTCTCACAAGCCCAAGACCAGATGCAGTACTACTCCCAGATGGTGTTGCATTCAATACATGCCTGTGCCTCTGTGATGGCCCAAAAAATAAGTCTGGTGACACCTGCTGTGGCACTTGCAACATGGGCTAGATGGGCAGCAGTCCTCCTTTGAGGACCCCTTTCCATCTGCCTGTGTGGGACCTCACCTGCACTCTGGCTATGGCAGATGTCTACACTCACACTTGCCATAGTCACCACCCTAGCCTGTTCCATGCCACCACCCACCAACTGTCCATTATTTGTGGCCGCTGGGGACTAGGTATGTGTGGGCATTGTAAGTGTATGCGGGGACACTGTGGTCAACAGTGGGATGCCAACCAGTGGCACAGAGTCAGCCCCTGACAATCCCTGTTGTGCTTCACTATGACTACCATCATTGTCAGAGTCTGCAGCGACACTGACATCAGGTGCTGAGTGGAAAGGACAATGACCCCCATTGCCACCTGTGAGAAGAATACAACATATGTAAATTAATACCTGCACCATACGGTTTGCTGGCACACACACACACACACACACACACACACACACACACACACACACACACACACACACACACACACACACACACACACACACACACACACACACACACACACACACACACACACACACACACACACACACACACACACACATGCATGCACGCACAGACACATATAGGTGAGGTGGCACAAAGGCATAACACAGACCTCACAATATCTGAATGGTGGCATGCACAACACATGGTCAGACCACAACATACACACTCTGGATAGGTCCTCAACATCATGTAGTGCAGCCATTTTCACTCCATGTTACTACTAATATACACCTCTGGGATATGGGAGTAGTGTTAGTAGGTGTTGGGCCTTCACCTAGTGCACACTGCACCCATGTACACATTATTGGTATTCACCTGTATACATAGTGGCAACTCCTACAGAACATACCTCACAACTGTACAGCTTCATGCAGAATGTCTAGGTCTGTGGCTCATATATTTCCTCTGTTCCTTATTAATCCTGTGCTTGTCTGACACATTGCTGGGATGATCTGAGGACTGACATCACTAATTAATGACATACATTTGAGTTTCAGACTTCATAACCTGCAGTAAATGTATGTTAAAACAAATCCTGTTATACCAGCCACTTTCTATGCTTACAGTGGACATAATAAGTGTACACACCCCTGTTAACATGCCAGGTTTTTGTAATATATAAAATGAGACCACAATAAATCATTCCAAAACATTTCCCACCTTAAATGTGACATATAATGTGTGCAGTCCAGTTGATAAACAAGCAAATGTGTTAGGTGTAAATTATGATCAATGAAATATGTACAATAGGCTGATTGCATAAGTGTGCACACCCTTAAACTGATACTTTGTTGAAGCACCTTTGTATTGAATTACAGCATTCAGTCTTCTTGGGAAGGGGTCTATCAGCATGGCACATCTTGACTTGGCAATAATTGCCCACTCTTCCTTGCAAAAACCCTCCAACCCTGTCAGATTGTAAGGGCACCTCTTGTGCACAGCCCTTTTCAGGTCACACTGCAGATTTTCTATCAGAGTCAGGTCTGGCCTCTGGCTGGGCCAATGCATAACCTTGCCTGTGTTCTGGTGAAGCCATTCTTTTGTTTATCTGGATGTATGCTTCAGGTCATTGCTGTGTTGGAATATGTAAATCCTCTTCATCTTCCCCTTTCTGACAGACACATGAAGGTGTATGGCCAAAAGTGACTGTTATTTAGAACTGTTCATAATTCCCTCCACTTTGACTAAAGCCCCAATTCCATCTTATGAACAGCAACCCCAATGCAGGACACAACCACCACCATGCTTCACCATGGAAATGGTGTTCTTTTGGTGATGCAAAGTGTTGTTTGTGCACCAAATGTACCTTTTGGAATTGTGGCCAAAATGTTCAACCTTGGTCTCATTACACCATAACACATATTTCCACATGCTTTTTGGAGACTTGGTGTATTGTTTTGCAAATTGTACCCAGGCCTGGATGTATTTCTGTGTGAGGAAAGGCTTCCATCTTCCAACCCTAACCCATAGGCCAGATATATGGAGAATACATAAGATTGTTGTCACATGTAGTAGACAACCAGTATTTAACAGATTCCTGCAACTCCTTAAGTGTTGCTGTAGGTCTCCTGGCAGTCTCCCTGACCAGTTTTGTCATGTATTTTCTTCAGTTTTGGAGGGATGTCCAGTTTTGGCAATGTCACTGTTGTCCCATATTTTTGCCACCTTTAGATGACTGTCTTCACTGTGTTCCATGGTATATGCAATGCTGTGGAATTGTTGTTGTACCCTACTCCTGACTGATACCTTTAAACAATGAGATCCCTTTGATGGTGTGTAAGCTCTTTGTGAACCATGGCTTTTGCTGTAGCAGGCAACTGAGTAAAGGTCAGGAAAATCCCACTAGGACACCTGACTGTTATTTGGTGTTAATCAGAGTCTCATTAATTGATATCAGGTGTGTACCCAAGCAGACTGAATGTTGCAATTAAATCAAACGGTGCTTCAACAAAGTATTAGTTTAAGGGTGTGCACACTTATGCATCCAGCTTATTGTGCATTTTTTATTCTTCATATTTTGTCCCCGAACAGATTTCTTTGTTTTTCAATTGAATTGTACAGGTTATAGGTGACATTAAAGGCGGGAAAAGGTTTGGAATGATTTATTATGGTCTCATTTTGTTTATATCACAAAAACCTGGCACCTTAACAGGGGTGTGTGCACTTTTTATATTCACTGTATGAGTAATATTTAAAATATATCCCCATTTTTGGGCCTTTGTCCCCCCCATTTTGTCAGTCTTTGTCCAGATTTCTTGCACTGACAGATTGTGAAGTATGCTACAGAAATGTTGCATCTCCTGCAAATAAGCCCCTGTGGTTACCACTGTGATGCAATGCAATTAACCCCACCACAAGTGAACATGCACATATCGCAATATGGCTCAGGGTTACAGTTGTGTTCAGGGTAAAATGCATAGCCTTAACATACCTGGGGTATTGGTGCACCACAACAGGACAATTCCATACTCACCAGCTTCAGTCTGCTGTCCCACATCCAGACCAGAGTGACCTATGAAGTTGTGGGAGAGAGGTATTGTCAGCAAACTCCCATGTGGCATTGGTACAAGATGAATGCAGATTTTCTGCACATGTACAGTACAAGCTCCAATACTACACAATGCTCTGTCCTTCACCATAGATGTGCACTTCTGTGTATTACAGAATGCCACACACAACTGCATTTGAACTGGCATATGTGTCTAGATACTCTACAGATGCCAGTAAGGCTGCTACATTAGTCATTTGATGTCCACTAGGGCCTTACCTGCATGCACTTTGCCTGTTGTCTGGGTGCCACCCACCCCCACAATGTGAGTGTCTTGACTTTGATGTTGGTGTGTGGTGGGTGCCCCAAGGTTGACAAGGAACTCCTTGGTGGGTATAAGTGGGACCTGTGTGGCAGTACCCCCACCTGTGGCTGTGCATTCCCAGGCCATGGCAGCAGCTCTTCACCGGGCATTGCAGATTAGGTCAGTCGCACAATGCCTGACCTACTCATATGATCATGTGTACAGGCCGACATCATTTACCATGTGGATGAGGTCATCCCACAAGTTGTTCCACTCCTGCAGATGTTAATAGCTATGGCCAAACATGACCCCATGGTGCTGGATTATGTTGTCGATGATCAGAGCATTCTCACCTTTGGTGCATGCCGGGTGTCTAGCACGATGCATTGCACCTGGAAGACATAAGCACGGAAACACATCACAAGACCTCATACATTTCTCAACGTTATTTAAAAAAGCTGTCCATCACCATTGTCTAGCACTAACCACCATGACCGCATCATACCCCTGTCATCTATCAGCACAGTATGAGCTTGTATTGCACTCCTGGACCTGATGTGTCATGCTCCTTCCAATAAGGGCCAGTAAATTGCATAATCCTACATTCCTAATCCACTTCTGTGTAGAGGTTTGACAGTGGCTATCTTCCATGTAGATGAGGTGTGGATGTTGCTCAGGCTTTGTTTGACTACAGTGTGTAATGGAGCTGGGAGCATATGCATAAGTTCATGTAGGATGCAGACAGGGATGTTATCTGGTCCCCTGGAGACTTAAGTTTGTTGCCTTTGAGTAGGCATTATAGAGCTGATCTCTGATGATGAGGGGAGGGGTGTGGGTGCTGTGCATATCCACCTATACTGATGGGGGAACAGGGGGGTGATGTTTTCCCTTAACATGTCTGCAGTGGGTTGGCTATAGCTATGGCATGTATGTATTTGGTGTGATTGACCACCAGTACCGGGTGTGTTGGGTTGTTGCCTCTGATACTGAAGATGTATGTGAAGACAGCCTTGTGATTGGCCTTGGTGGAGTGGATGTGCCCAATTTGTACTCATAGTTAGCCTTACAGTGATTCACCTGTGACTTTATATGCTTGTTTAGACAAAGGTGGACATGCTTCCAAGATGGTGCCTGCACCTACTTGGCCCTGTACAGCCAATATAACACTCTATTATATGGTTTGTATATTGCTGCTGTCCACCAAAGGGGGATTACTCTACTCTAGTGGAGGCAGGTTTTACAAGTCAGGTATTGCTGAGTCCATACAGCTATGTAGGTGCTCATGTAGCTGTTTGTAGTAGGCATGGACAAGAGGTCATAACACAGTTGGACACTTCTCCAATTTCAACCTGATACTGATGCTTATTCTAGTACCCATTTCTGTGCCAGGGAAATGCAAAAACTAGTAGCTGTAGACATTTATGTCTATTGAATGCACTGAAACTCAATTTACATGTGTACAACATGTAAAGCTTATTTACCTGACTACTTGCAACTCATGTCTGTTGTTTTGCGGCTTCCAGCTAAACCTACTCATACATACATGTGCACAAGTGATACCTGATATACATTTCTGTTCTATGTCAGAATGGCATACTGTATTTACACTCTTGCTGCTCAGTTATACCTCTCAGCCTGTTAGAGCAGGACATCTGGACGATGGCACACATAGATGAGAGGCAAAGGCCCAAAAATAGTGACACTTTTAAGTATAGTCAGTTGATATCACAGTAGCCTTTGCATTCACAGAACTTCCCTGGAGGATGTCCAACATTCATAAGTATGCTATTATGTTCTGATGTCAGTATTCACAGATTTGTCAATGATTTGCCAGACATAACACAACTCTATGTGTAAATGACTACAAATATTAGGCACACATGTGGTTAGTGTGCAGAACACTGGACAGTTGAATGGTATGAGCTTAGTATATCACATGCAGTTCAACACACACTTCTGTGACAGTAGTTTACTATGCACATACCTTGTATAGGTCTCTTAGACACAGTCAGTATTGTTCAACAGACATTCAAGTAGTAGTTCTATGTGAGCTGTCTTTTCCTGGGGTGACACAGGGGCCTGAGCTGTGATCACTACAGACAGTGCCAGATGGTATGGCCATAGGTGCTGATCAGCACTATATCAGTACAGCAAGTCTTGTTGAGACATATTTGTTTAACTTCCTAATTCCCATTATTACATACCCCATACTGCATTCCATTGCATGCATACTTGTTTCACATACCTGTATTTTTTAAGTAGTCTGGAATGGTTTGTCTGTTGGTTTGTTTTTCTCTGTCTCTCTTCCTGTCACTCTTGCTCTGTCTACTGATGTGGAGGTATAGACCTGATTTGCATAGGCAGCAGCTTGCTTTTTGTAGGTAATGCTTGCAAGCAGGTGATGGCCTGTGCACCAGTTGGTGTCCCCCACTTGCTAATTGCATGCAGAGCAGCTGTGTTGTTATTCCAATAGCCAATGGCATGGCAACACACTCCAATACTTAAATACTTCATGTGGGCATTGCCTCTTTTCCTTGCCTGTGAGGAGGACATCATGGAGATGTGTGAGCTACAGCATCACAGAGGGTAGGTGGGAATACCTCTTACAACAAGACTTGTGGAGACAGACCAACAAAATGGGGGAGAAGGTTCCAGACTTAGAGACAGAATGTAAGTATTGCTGTTATACAGTTGGAACAATGCTAGTTTAACAGGGTTTGTCTGGACATGCATTTTCTGTATGATTTTAAGTTAGACAGTGTTATGTGGCTGACATAACTCTCAACTGAAGGGCTATCCACAGGATGGCCAGAGGTTTAATTGCTATGCTTGTTCCATTCCCTAGACAGTTTTTGTCCATGGCAAATCAGTAGGATTCTCTGGGGATTGCAGTTAGTAAATTCTAACATCCATTTCTGACTTCATACCCCTCAGGATGGCTATGTTACAACAAACCCTGTAACACCAGCAATGTTCTCAATTTATAACAGCAATATTTCAAATAGGCCCCTGTTTTTGGTCCTCTGTCCCACAATTATGACAGGCTTTGTCCAGATGTCATGCACTAAGAGGCTGATAGGTATGGTATATCATTATTTAGTGCCTTCATTCCTGATATCATCCCAGTAATGTAGCAGACTCCCAGACATGTTATGAGGAAGAGGCCATATATATGAGGCCAAAGCCTGGACATTCACTTGGAATCTGTACAGTTAAAAGGTCTGTGTGTGCCTGGCAATTGTTAACTGGCTACCAGGAATGTGTAGCAGTGTAGTGTAGTGTGTAAATGTTAGTTAGGCTGTGTAGGGGGTACATGTGAGTGTTGTGGGCCCTTTTTATCTGACTGTGCATGCTGCTCTGGTTTCTGGTAGTCTATTGGCTGTATATGTTTGTAGGGGCAGACTGAGACATGTCCCGTACCACCTCATGATTCCTACTACACTGTGACTTAGGGCAGTATATGTAGGGATAATGTGTGAGTGGCAAACAGGATATTTTTCTTCACATGGTCATTATACTGTAGTGTTCAGTTGGCTTACCAGTATGTCGCTGTGACTGTGGTGCAATTGGTTGTAGGTATGCACTTTCACACCGGTGTCTATTTTTCACTACTGTTACTTCCCTGTAGTGCCTGATATATTTTAAAATGCATGTGTAAATCCCCAGAGCTGATTTGGGGTAGTGTTGTGTCGGTCTGACTGTAGTTTGGACAGTGCTTGGTGACATGCTTAGCAGCTCAGTGTAGTTTCCCTATTGTTATGTTATGTCCAGATATTCGTAGGATGTCCAGTTGTGTGACTCATATCGTTGGTCTGATCCCAATAACTGCTGTATATTTCTGAGAAATTGGTGGGATGATGTGAGGATTGAGGTGACTAACTAATTAGAAGCAATTGTGTCAGACTTATGATATTTCAGTCAATATAAGTTAGAACATTTGGTGTTACTGCAGCAACTTTCTCAGCTTATCTACTCATGCGTTTCAGATATGTCTTTATTATTGTGCCTTTGTCCCCCCACTTTGTCAGCCTTGGTCTAGATTCATTGCACTAAGGGGTTCTGAGCATACCTGTCAACAGCCAGGATTTTCACAGAATGCTCAGATGTATGGCTCATATTTTTGGTCTGTTCCACAAATTATTTGCATTTGTCTGGTAAATTACTGTGATGATCTGGGGATGTATGTCAGTAAATTATGACATACATTTCAGTTTCAGACCTCATATGCTTCAGAAAATGTATTCTGAAACAAAGCCTGTTATCCTAGCAACTTTCTAAATTTATAAGAATGATATTTAAAATATGACCCTATTTATGGCCCATTGTTCCCCCATTTTGAAAGTCTTTGTCCAGATTTCTTGCACTAAGAGGTTAAGAGGTATGATTATGAGGTATGACTGCACTGCATGTTATGTATGTATATATATATATATATATATATATATATATATATATATATATATATGGTTCTACCTGACTTCGTCGACAGCGCAGAAGACCGACAACGAACTGAGCTTCAGAAGATCGACAATGAAGAAGACCGACGCGAATCGCGAGTGCCAGAACATCGACAATGCAGAAGACCGACACGACGGATGACAACACCAACGCCGAGGATGCCGACATGGGAAAAGGCTGTGTGAGTATGCGGTAGTGACGGACGTTAGGCAGGTAAGTGTGGAGATTGACGGTCTGTGGGGATAGGGGTGGTTAAGTGAGTTAGGGTTAGGGCGATAGGGTGGGTTAAGTGAGTTAGGGTTAGGAGGCGATAGGGGTGGGTTAAGTGAGTTAGGGTTACGATAGGGGCGGGTTAAGTGAGTTAGGTTAGGCGGGTAGGTAAGTGTGCGATAGTGGACCTTAGGGTTAGGTAAGGTTTAGTGTGGGCTTGTAAGGATTTTGGTGTGCTTGTGTTGTGTGTGTGGTTTGTGGAATGGGGATGTGTTTTGTTTTTAATTGTTGTTATTGTGGTGTGTGCAGTGTATGGGGTTTCGTGTTTGTGTACCGTCGGTTATTTCGTTGTCGGTTATGTGTGGTTTCGTGTTTATGGACTGTCGATGATGTGGTGTCGGTGATGTCGTTGTCGGTGTTGTGTGGTTTCGACTATGTCAGGTAGAACCATATATATATATATATATACATATATGTGTGTGTGTGTGTGTGTGTGTATTTATATATACAAAACAAAGTTTTTTCCCTACTACTGAATAACTGTACTGAATGATATATTTGAAAAAACATCCAAAATTCCTGCAACTCAAATGGTGTCGTGGTACATTGCTCTGACTATAGGGTACAGGGTCCTGGGTTTGAGACCTGCTGCAGCTGTCTGTTTTGTTGCTGGGTAGAACAGGGGCTGATGGAGACAGAGTGATTAAAGCAGCTTTAAGTAGGTTTGGGCAAGTTTGAGTGAAGCTAAGAGATGGCAAAACATGGTTAGTACATTTTGACTTCACTTAGCACCGCTTATTCCAACTTACACCTGCGCTAATTTCTTTAAAAGAAAAGAAAAAGGGGTGATAGGAAAGTGGTGGAAAAAGGGCACACAGTGGGAAATACAATAGGAGAAGTAGCTAGGGATGTGCAGGACAGGTGTAGGGAAGGTCCATAGCTGTCAATTTCTTATACAGCAACAGCTGTGCATTTGTACAGAATGTGTAGGTAAATTTGCACCCTCAAACTGCAGAGAGAGAGATGAGGACAACAGAGATGTGTTGTCAAGCCAATTGGACGAGATTACATGTGTCCAGTGGACACGTGTGCAAAATGGACAGCTATGTATGGGATTTTGTTTTGAGTGGGACAGATTTCCCTTTTTTTAGGTGAGAGTGGGATGTTTGGGAAGGGTTGAAGGTATGTTTGGGGAGGTAAGTTGGGTAGGAGAGAGAGACAAGACAGACAAGACAGCAGACAGGGCAGTGCATGATGGTATACATTCATATCGTCATAAATGAAAATATCGATCGTGCATTTGGGCGAACCAAATGCGTGAATTTCAAACCTCGACATTCTCAGAATTTTGAAAATCAGCAAATCAAACAGCTGATTCGCTGATTTTTTAACTACAATGTTGAAGACACATCATAATGCAGGGGGCAAGGCCCCCTGCACCCCCACATCCCCCTACTTTAATATACTAACTCCAAGATCGCACTACAGTGTGGAAAGGGATCATTTCCCGATCCCTGCTATACTGCAATCTGCACCCACAATGTCAAATCTGCAATGGGTGAATGCCAATCAGCATTCACCCATTGCACATTTGGACTATTTTTTTTGAGGTTTTGCCACTTTGAAAACCTCCTTTTGAACTAAGCAGATTTGTACAAGTGCATGACGCACTTATGAAGGTAAACCGTGTATGACACATGTAGCGGGTAAACACCTTGGACGGGGAGGGTGTTTGGGAATCTGAGACCCATGAGCTGCCAAATGGATAAAGTGGGACTGGCATCCCCACCCACAGGCAGTCACTACTGCACCTTCACAGCCATCAAAGATGGCTGTGGACAACAGGGGCAGCCTGCCCCTCCAGGTGCACCCGTCTGCCCTCCATCTGGCTCAGTGGTCCATCCAACTCAGAGCAGAGGACACTGTGCACATACCTCAGAACTGTTGGTGGATGACAACCTCCTCTCCACACCAGCATACAGGGGAGGACAGGCCCCATTCATTGAGATTGTTCCACCTGAAAGTGGTGCAGGGCCTGCAGAGGAGGAAGTTCCAGTGTGGGTCCCAGGTGGATCTGCCAGGTTCAGCCTTCCCAAACATGCTATGGTGTTGAGGTTTTCCAAGATATATTGGTTAATCATGAACAAAACATTTAAAAATTTGTTTTAACAGCATGCATGTGTTTTCCAGTTAACCTAAAACAACAGATTTGAAACAGTTGCATAGGAAACAGAACACATGCAGTAAGCATTGTAACAGATGGCAATAACATTGACGGCAGCAGGCCGCCAATAATGGTATTTGAACAAGGTATGTTAACATGCAACCAATTAAATATATGAACAATAATGGAACACATGTCCCAACATTAAGTTTTGAGAAAAACATACCCATAGTATATGAATGATAATTAGTGATGTAGATGAGGGGTGGGGGGAGAGAAGAAAAGTCCATTAACAACTGCATAGGCTTCTATTTTTCACAACAGTACTGCTTAATACTCTAGAAGTCTGCCCTCACTTTATAGGTTCATAGGTTCATACTAGGCTATCTGCCCTAGGGCATTTACAAGCCTAGCCAGAGTGTGTTTGGCTTTCGCCACCCATTTTAAATGAATTTTGCTATGCCCTTTTTTGAGGTTAGTATACTGTGCCTCTGTCTAACAGTGACACAGAAGTGATACCCGGGGTAAATTTGCGATCTCCCATCCACTCATTAAGATTCCTCTTGAAGAGTGCCAATGAGGGACTCTGCCTAACCTGGACTGGGATTTTATTCCAGAGTGAAGGGAGCCTCTGGGTTATGAATCTGTCCCTCCAGCATGTCCTATTTATTTCAGTGCTGAGGTTCAAGTCTCTCGAGTGCATAGCTCTATAGGATTTGGATTTTCTGGGGTGCAGCATGTCCATTAATTCTGGGTTGGACTTGGCTTTATACGTCAGGCACAGATGGCCTCTGAGCAGGCGGTATGCCGCTGAGTAGAGCTGGAGTTTCTTTAACCGGGCATCATATTTCATCTGTTTGAGCACTTTGATCCTCTTGGTGAGGTACTTTTAGGGTCTTTCCAGTTGCTGCAGGTGTCTGGTAAGGTACATCCCAAAAGGAGCATTGTACTCAATTATGCGCCTGATGAGGGATGAGTAAAGAGGCACAATGACCTCCCCTAATCTAGATGTGAATCCCTTCATGATTAGGTGGGCTATATAAAATGTTTTTCAAACCACTTTGTCCACATGGTTGTCGAATGAGAGATTGCTATCATCTTGGGTCCCCAGGTCCCTAATTACTTCTTCCGTACTTAATGGATTACCACCTATGTGGTAATTTGTGGGCACTTTGATTTTGCCAAAGGGGATGACTATACACTTTTTGGCATTTAGCTTGAGGCCATGGCTCTTGCACCAGTTGTCTGTTTCTATGAGGCCCTTTTGTAGGACGCTTTTGTCGGCTGGAGAGTTGATTATGGCACCAGTTTGCAGTCATCTGCGAACTTGGTCAGCCACAGTCCTTCTGTGTTGGCCTGTACCTCCGAGAAATATATACCGAACAAGAGAGGTCCCAGGACTGAGCCTTGTGGGACCTCTACCTATGGGCCATAGCTTGTATAGCACATACATACATGCATACATGTTAAACTGTCAACCTGTAATGGTATGGGCAGACTGTGACAACTATGGGTACATTACTGGATGGGGTTTGTACATGTCAGGGTTACATAGTTGACGGAGAAAGGGTACCTACACTGATGTTGCTTGAGTCTGCTACTGGCATACTTCCCTTGATTCCTATCTGTGTTCAAGGTTATTGGCAGCAGTGACCACTATCTGTGACAGAGTGATGCTTGAGAGACATGTATCAGGGAGGGGCATGGTGTATGTACCTATCCTGCTGTCATTTGCAGGCATATGAGGTTGGATAGTGGAACAGTTGTACATGGTGCATTAGTATATCCTTCATGCAGTTACTACATGTATTGCTTTACATGTAAGACCTGTGGAGAGAATATCTCTTAACACTTTCTGACTGTTTCTACAAATATTCAGGTGTATTAGTATACCATTCATGCAGCTACTACACACATTTCTTTACCTGTAAGACCTGTGGAGAAAATATCTGTTAATACTTTCTGACTGTGTCTACAACTATTCAGGGTTTCTGTATTGTATATATGCACACATCGCAGTACCAGTCTCTGAATTTGAACCATGTCTGGGTGTGCTAAAATGAACAACAATGCTATTTTTCATCACACTGCTTAACTGAGGAACTGCTGTTTCTTGTTTGACTAATTTCTACCTAATACTCTCTGGGTTGGACAGTCTGACCTTGTAATCCTGAAATTCATGAATGGCAGATAGTTATTGTACTGTGTATTACTCTTTTAAAATTATATACTCTGGAAAGCATAGGTTAACACTAGACTGCAATTCATACTAAGCTATTTTCTCATAATTTAACACAAAAATAATTTTAACAAAGCTTTCCCATGTAAAAATAAATTTCCTTTTTTGGTACTCAAACTGTGAATGCCTGCATGCAAAGCCAGGACTCTAACCACTATGCTATCTTGGCATTAGAATTTTAGTTGTATATTTTTATTTATCTCCTATGGGAAGTTTAAGCAAGACTGAGCAAAGGGCCATAATGCACACACCCGCTCAGCTACACTTAAACATAGTTTAGAATTGAAAAAAAATTAAATTTATAAACCCACTTTATTTACATGTATCTGTACTCCTTGTCAGTCACAGTAAGGGATGTTGTGAGGGGACACATAGGGACATATTTTAATTATTGCTCTTACAAACTTAGACAGTGTGACTCTGGTTTTCTAGCAGATCTTTGGCAAATCACTTGGGGTTTAAGTCAAAACATAATGGCAGACATTTGTGTTTCAGACTTCATACCGTTCAGGAAATCTGTGCAAATGCACACCTTTTATTCTATCAACTTTCCAAGTTTGTAAGTGCAATATTTAAAAAGTGTCCCTATTTTTGGCCCATTATCCCCCCCATTATTTATGGCTTTGTACAGCTTTCTTGCTCTAGGAGGTTGAGAGGTATGTGAGGCAGGCATCTGGGCATTCTGTTGAAACCTGTACAGTTGAGGGGTATGACCGTTTGGCTTTTTTTCTGTTTAAAGCCATACGGCACTTTGACAATGCAGGGGATGGTGTAACAGAACCTGTCACACACCCCCTGCATTGCTTCCTAGTGGGATAGGTGTTTTCAGTGTCCATGGACACTGAAAGCACTTGCAAAGTACCATACAGCACTTTGACAATGCAAGGGGTGTGTGACAGTACCTGTCACACACCCCCTGCATTACTTCCTTGTGGGGTAGGTGCTTTCAGTGTCCACAGACACTGAAAACACTTGAAAAGTGCTGTATGGCACTTTGACAATGCAGGGGGTGTGTAACAGCACCTGTCACACACACCCTGTGTTGGTTTTTTGTTCCCCTATCTATTGCAGTGTTCCTGGACACTCAAATACTAATTTTATTTGATTTTAGTGTTCGCAGACACTGAAATGCTTTTACAAAGTGCCATATGGCATTTTCTGAGTGTGTGGGGCCTGTTAGATGTGCGTGCACTATTTATACATGCCCCCTGCACTCAGTAATCTTCGTGTCCATTTAGCCTTAGCAGTAGCGTGCCTTCATGAATATGCAAGGCGCGCTGCTGTTAGTTTTAGGCGGGCATGGACAGTGTTTACTCCGTGCATGAATAGCACTATTCCTGCATGGAGTTTATTGAATCCCAGGGATAAGGATTTCATTAAAAGCTTGCAACTAGGAAAGCTACATCTTTTGTAGTGCTACCAAATGAAAGACATCACTTTTGCATCACTTTCCACATCAATTAAAAATGTATTTTGCTTTCACTGTTGTGGCAAGTTCTGTATCAATATTTTCTGCTGTTTTCAGCTTATGCAGCGTTTTTACACACACATTTCTCTGCTTTGTCCTTGTAGAGCTCATCTAGCATAGTCTCCATGTTGCTGATGATAAATAAATACTAGAGAATTAGGTGTCAGTCATTATCAGAACAGTTGACTTCCACCTAGAAAATGTAGCTCTGATCAGATCTTACATTCCTTTACTAGACCCTGAGATGATGATGAAAACTCTGATCATTTCCCAACTTGATCTCTGCCTTGGTATCTGAAACACTGAGCTGGATGACTTACAGTAGTTAGAGAAATCTACAGCTAGACTTCTTACTGGCGCTCCTTGGATGTATCACATTAAGCCTGTACTAGCAGGATTTGTTTTGGCTGCCTGTTGTGGCCAGATGTATACTTACAATTCTTACTTCTGTGCCCAACATGATCTGAGCCCTGTTTATGTGAAAGAAATGCTGAATCCTTATGCTCCTTCAAGGCAGATGCAGTCTTCAGATGAGATGTTCCAAGGGTCTAACATGAAACGTTAGGCAGAATTTTGTTTGGATGTCAGACTGAAGTGCTTTGAAATCAGCTGAGATCATCTGACTTGAGAATATAAGATGGAGTCCTGTTTTGGAACGCTACCAACAACTACTTCTTTAGGACTCTGTACTGAGAGTATGGCTAGGGAATTCATTCTAGATTTAGAATGTTAATCTTTTAATGGAGATTTTAGTAAATTTACTGCTCTCTGTGCCACACTAATGAAATGATAATGTACTAATTTTTTAACTTACTTTCATATTTATTGTTTTGTTGCAAAATCCTTAGGCTTAAATATTTTAATACCTTTAATAAAAAAAAATAATGATAGTAATAAATACCCTCAAAAATATATAGAAATTGTAGGGGACCAGTGCCACAGAAATCGTATGCTGACTGCTTGCTGTCAGACGTTATGGTGAAAATTTTGTCTCCCCACTGAAATGTTGTCACTCAAAGTGCCAACAGCTGAGAAGCTGAAATAAAAACTCTGATAACCCAGGAGAAGAATGAATCTCAAAGATTAATCTTCTCTTTTAAACTTCTTTTTTGCACTGGGGGAATGCCTTCTACACCCCCCAAACTTATATATACCAATTCTGAGATTTCCATACCTTGTTGAAAAGGCAATATCCCAAGAAATGGCCATTTTGGAGTTAGTCTATGTAAGTCTGTTTTTTGTCCATCCAGTCTCTGTGTTTCAGGACTCACTCCATCAGGTCTCGACATTTCACATGGTTACCGAACATCTCACTTCTTCATTCCTGCAGGTTTATTATGTAGAGACATAGATGTAAACTCTGTTTCTAGGCATATGTTATTTATTCAGTCTCAAGACTTGAACAAACAGATGCTTTACCTGTTGGAATGTCACTAGATGGGCACCACAACTAAGGAAAATGATGGAGCACAGTCATTTATTTGATAATGAAATAATTTATAAGGGTTAGCAAACATACATAAATGGTCTGTTACAAGCACCCAAGTCTCAGGCACTTGAAGACCACTGCCCTGAAGCCAGAGACTCAGGCATCATATAGCTTACATATGCTGCTGCTCACATGTGACCTGGACTACATATTTAGGGGAGGTGAGGCAGCTGTGTGGAGAGAGTTAAGCTGAAGCACCTCACTCAAACGCAGTAGCCAAGTTTGAGCAAGATAGGTTTGGCAGCCTCATGGAGAAAGTGGCAGGTGATGGGAGTGCAGATTAGAGGATAAAGTTGTGATCAGGAGTGGGATTTAGGTTTAAGAGGTGGGAGTTAGGGTGAGGGAGTGGGAAGGAAGTTTAAGGTTTAGGGAACATAAAGTGAGTTTAGGGTTAAGAAGCAGTAGTGGAGTTTTAGGTTTAGGAAGCAATTGCAGACTTTAGGTTCAGGAAGTGGGGGTTAGGGACTGGGAAGGTAGTATTAGGTCACGGAACATGAAGGGACTTTGCAGTTAAGAAGGTGGAAGTACAGTTGTAGGTTTAGGGAGTGATCAGGGATGTTAAGTAAGGAAGTGTGATTGGGGAGTGCAATGTTTAGGATTAGGGACTTAGTGAGAGTTTTAGTGGTTGAGTTAGGGCTCTGTTAGTGCTATTTAGATCAATTGGGTCAGGTGGTGGAAGGGCTAGTTAATTAACAAAGATCTGTCTAGTACAGGTTAGGTCAGTTACTATTTAGTGAAAGTATGCTGTGAGATACTAGCACACAACCAGTCGTAGTAGACCTACATTAAAATATTTCAACAGATTTGTCACAGAATCTGACTGTAATTTTGAAGATGAAATCATGACACCAAATGGCATAAGCCATGAAAACAATTGGCACATAATTCTATATAATTCATGCAGCACCAAGATTACACCCCAATATCTAGAAAAAGATAGGCTTGCTAACCACCTTCTGATGTCAGAAAGGTGCTTAAACTTCTATAAGCATTCCTAAGCACTGTTAATATTGGGTCTCATGCTATGGAGTAACATTTTATAGTGCAAGAAACTGTGACAGAAGGTAAAACTACAAGAAAAAATATTTTATATTTTGCTCCGGCACACCTAGGAACAGAAAATGTAGCAGAATGAAGTGCCTAACAGTTTTTAAGACTGTTATTACTTCAGCGAACTCTGTGAGCTGTATCTTTAGTGGTGCTATATTTTACTGTCTTTCAAAGGCTGCTAAAGATGATAAAATACTTCATATGTTTATAGGTTCATAGGTAAGTACTAGGCTATCTGCCCGAGGGCATCTATAAGCCTAGCCAGAATGTGTTGCCTTTAGTCGCCCCCTTAGATTAGTTCCCTGTGCCTCTGTCTAGCAAAGCCATTAGTTTCCTGTGCCTCTGTCTAGCAGAGCCACTGCATTGATCCCCAGGGTAAATTTTCTGTTTCCCATCCACTCGTTAAGGTTTCTCTTGAAGAGTGTTAGTGAGGGGCTCTGCCTAATGTAGATTGGAATCCTGTTCCAAAGCATGGGGAGTCTCTGGGACAGGAATCTATCCCTCCAGCATGTCCTATTTATCCTTGTGGTGAGGTTTAGACCCCTAGAGCGTGTGGCTCTTGGGGATTTTTTTTTTTTTAGGTGGAGCATGTCCATCAGCTCTGGGTTGGACATGGCCTTGTATGTCAGGCAGAGATCACCTCTGAGTAAGCTGTATGCAACCGAGTACAGCTGGAGTTTCTTCAGTCGGGCTGCATAGGGCATCTGTTTGAGGCCAGTAATCCTCTTGGTGAGGTACTTTTGTTGTCTTTCCAGCTGTTGTAGGTGTCTTGTAAGGTACATCCCAAATGAGAAGTTGTACTCTATAATGGGTCTGATGAGTGATGAGTAGAGGGGCACAATAACCTCTTTTGTTCTAGATGCGAACACTTTTGGGATTAGGTGGGCCACATAGAAGGATTTTCTAACCACCTTGGCAATATGATTATCAAAGGAGAGATTACTATCTACTTGGGTCCCCAGATCCCTTATTACATTTTCTGTATTTAGGGGACTACCACGTATGTGGTAGTTCATGGGTAATTTGTTTTTTCCAAAGGGGCTGACTATGCACTTTTTGACATTTAGTTTGAGGCCATGATTTTGACACCAGGTATCCGTCTCAGTGAGACCCTTCTGGAGGATGTCTGTATCAGCTGGAGAGTCAATTATGGCCCCAGTTTGCAGTCATCTGTGAATTTGGTCAGCCATAGTCCTCCTGTGCTTGCCTGTACCTCTAAGAAGTATATACCGAATAGAAGGGGTCTCAGGACTGAGCCCTGGGGGACGCCACTTGTAACCAGTTTAGAGTCGGACCTAGAGCCTACAACTCTCACTGTGTGAGTTCTATCCATGAGCCAATTGTCAAGCCATCTCAAGACATAGGGGTTTATGTTCAGGCTGGTGTGCTTATCTATAATACCAGAATGGGGAATGGTGTTCAATGCCTTTGCGAGGTGTAGGTAGGCTGTGTGGTCCTCCTTTCCCTCATCTAAAGCCTTGGTAACTGTCTCAAAGAAGTCCACCAGGTTTAGGAAGCATGATCCGCCCCTAACAAAGCCAAACTGGGTAGGGTCCAATGTTTGGAGGTTCCCATTGTCTCTGTTAATGAGTTCCATGATGATGTGCTCCATAGCCTTTCAGACCAGGCTAGTCAGGTTTATAAGGAGATAGTTCCTGGGGTCCGTTGTGACTCTACCTTTGTGGAGCAGGATAACTGTAGCTGTGCGCCACTCTATGGGTATGTAGCCTGTAGAGAGGCTGAGTTTGAACAGTGTGTTTAGGTGAGGGGTTATTTCATTTTAGTTAGTTCATTTTGGAGCTCATGCAAGACACAACCTGGGACACCATCTGGTCCCATTGAAGCTGTATTTTTGGCTTTGGATAGGGCTGTTTTAACCTGTGTGTCAGTGATTGCCGGGGCTCTACATTCTTCTGGTATGGTTATGTGCCCTTTAGGGGGTGAGAGTGGGGTGAAGTTTGCACTAAACCTGTCTGCCAGAATGTTGGTAATATCAGCCAGTTCAGTGTATTTTGTGCCATTCTGCACTAACTCAGAGCAGATCTGAGAGTTTCCACTTACTTTCTTGATATAGCTAAAGAATGCTTTGTGGTTATCTTTGGAGTCCTTGGCGATTTTTCTTTTGAACCTAGCCTTAGATGATTTTATGAGGGATTGTAGTTTCTTGCTGATACTGATCAGAGATGTCTTTCCTTCTTGGGATTTTACTCTTTTCTGTACTAGTTTCCCCCTTCTATTGTATAGCTTGTTTATGGCAGGGGTCCACCAGACTGGTTTCCTTTTCTTGGAGGAGTGAGTCTTGGTTTTGCTTGGGATAGTACAATCCATGCATTCTTGCAGGTGCTCATAGAATGCCTTTGTAAGGGATTCAGCAGCTTGGACAGCCTTGTCCTTTAGCTTGGGTGCTGTGAACCTTTCTACCTCGGTCTTAAGTAACGTGAGGTTTGCTTTTGAAAAGTTTTTCACGGTGGATTTCTTGATTGGGGGTGGGGTGGAATGTGGATATCCAGAGTGATTAGTCTCTAGTCTGATCTAACCAGCGAGAGGTTGCTCTCCAGTGTAGAACACCAGTCTCCCATGTTGGTGATGACCAGGTCCAATATAATGTCACCTCTGGTGGGGGTGTTGACCAGTTGATCCAGGGTGTTCAACTTTATAAATTTTAGGAAGCGTTGGGCAAGGGAGTCAGTACTTGAGTAGTTCTCTGAGTTAATGTTTGGGTAATTGAAATCACCCAATGTTAGGGCATTTGGTAGGACCTTCATATTTTCCAGTGTCTCCAGAAACATGGAATGGGGGTCCTGGGTCATGGTGGGTGATCTGTAGCAAGCTACAATTTTAATTGCCCATTGTTATTTGCACATGGATGATCTCTGAGGCACTGTGCTGTGCCACTAACCTGGAGGTGTGGGTATCCTTGATGAATATGGATACACCTCCACCTTTTGTGTTTCTGTCCGGGTTCTGTGGCCAAAAAGTATGGTATGAGTTGTAGCCTGGTAGTGCTGGGGTGCTCTCTGGAGCCTTAAACCAGGTTTCCGTTACTGCACAGATATCAATGTTCTCCATACTGAGGAGTGCCTTGAGTGCATGCATTTTGGGGTTTAGACTTCTGGAGCTGAGTAGCATTACCCATCAATTTTTGGTTACTTGTGCTATTTATGGTGGTGGGTTTGTCTTTTGAGCCTTGCATAAAAAAGGCACCATGGGGGCAGCAAAAGCCTTGGTCAGTATACAAAAGCCTAAGGATGACATGTGCAAGCCATCTCTTGCGAAGCAACGTGGCTTGTCGAGCATGTCATCCCAGGTGGACAGATACTGGATCCCCTTTGAATGACACCAGAAACCTAGCCAATTGTTGAAATTGATCATTTTTACTTTATACTGTGGCATCATTCTTGGTGAAGGC